>NC_081561.1:143085844-143180818 GCF_022355385.1 Mustela nigripes | reverse complement strand
TATAAACATAGGGGTACAGATGGCCCTTCTTTTCATGACATCTGTATCTTTGGGGTAAATACCCAATAGTGCAATGGCAGGGTCATAGGGAAGCTCTATTTTTAATTTCTTGAGGAATCTCCATACTGTTTTCCAAAGAGGCTGCACCAACTTGCATTCCCACCAACAGTGTAAGAGGGTTCACTTTTAACGTCTAAAATTTCATATTGCTTTTGTATTTCTGTTGTGTGTAGATTTTTGGTGTCTCTATGGTAGCATATTCTGTCCCCGAAACACAAGAAGTATGTTCAAGTTAAACAAACTAATCTTATTATAAGTTTGAGGATTAAAATAGTGCGGTATATGAACTTCGGAATTTACAGCATATTTACATGCAAAATCTAATATTCATTTTTGTTAAACAGTCATGACAGGGCAGAAAGTCGTTTGCAATGCATAGAGTCTGGGATTTAGAATTAGAATTTCAAGGTAGAATTGTCAGTTATTCAGCTCTGTCATTTGCTTCATTCACAACCTGGTGACAAAAGGCAAGTAGCCTTGTGCATAAACGGTGAATCTTGGAACACTGAGAAAATCAAATAACATTAAAAAAAAGATATTACAAAAGAGCCACAAGTAGACAACAGAGCTCCCTCCGCCTCCCACAATAACAACAACAACAACAAAACCAGATCAGCTCTGGTTCAACAGAATTATGAGTTGTCATCTCTCTTTTTTGACATCTTTGTGGGATATTTGTTTTCAAACCACAGCTTGTTTGCCATAATCATCCATCTGTTGACTGGATACGCAAGTGATGCCCTTACTGGGTGTTACGGCTGACTCAGAAGGCTAAACAGAAGGTACATTAAGCCGTTGCTAACTGTCCCTTTTGTTGAAAATTTGAGTCAGTTTCCCTTTTGCATATTTGGATAATTGGATGTGCCTGGAGATCAGGGACTTCAGTTATTTTTCCTGATTGCCTCTATTCACTTGCTTTGTAAATATAGTTATGTAAATGATGCCATGTGAATTGGCCAGTGAGATAAAAAATATCTTCCAGCAAGTTCAGAGGTAAAAATGTCATTAAGTTTTATATCAAGTTGCTCATTAATCACTTGAGATTATTGGAGTGAGTAAATGAATAAATGAATTAATAAAAGGCAACAGACTTAAGGCCTTACATTTATACTAATTGTGCTTTTCTAAGCGTGTGTGATCATACATGTGGACCTACATGTGTGTACAGACATGCACTTTATAAACACACACACATACACATAATTGACAATCTGTTGTTTTTCAGCATATTGCCCTGATAATCTCATTGGATCCTGGGCGCCTTTAGCAAAATCGGCCACTAAATAATGAGGTTTCAGGCAACAAGGGATTTCTGGGAGGCAACAGAACGCCCATCTCAAGCCCTGTCGGACAAGCACCCCTGCCCTTCGGAGACTCTCAAAGCAGCATCTGCCATTCACTAAGAGCCCACCATGTACAAGGAGCTCTGTAAGGTGACAGATACACAAACACGTAGATACCTGCACGCATTGCCGACAGCAACCCCATAAGTTCAATATTCTTACTCCCGTTCTTACAAGTGAGAACTGAAGGCTTTAAAGCTCGCCCAGTATCTGTGACCCGAGGTTTCCCCGCTCGTCAGTGGTGGAGATGAACAGTCACTTCGTTTCCTTCTCCTGTTCTTGCTTCATCATTCCTTCTCATTTCTTCCTGGACCAGGAACTTGGGAGTGGGGCGGGGGGACAGGTTGGGACGGAGAGTGCCACCCCCACCCCCGTACATCAGGTAAATAGACTGTAGAGTCCACCCCGGGGGGAGGTGACAGAAGGGGACGACAGGACAGTGACAACCAGGGAAACACCTCTTGTCTGCACACCAGTTGCTCTCCTCCAGGGATGTTCAGGAAGGACCACCACGTCCCGATGCCCACGCAGCACACATTCTTGATTTTACACACGCTCCTCATTCACAGAAGTGTGACCATTTAGTCGCTCTTTCAACCCAGCTAGATTTGCCTTCTTCACAAGCAATATGACACTTCTTTCCTTCTGTATGACACCCAAAATAGTTGTGGATGCAACACTGCCACTTAGTTCATTTCCTCGGCAATTCTTTCTCAAGGAAAGATGACAACGACGGATTTAAATGCCTGGTGTCATGCGTCTTCTACTATTGGTGTTTCTCCCTCTAAACCATTGTCTAAGATGTTTTCCAAGCAAGTTAGAGCTTCACACATGCCCTCCCAAAACAAGTCCTGGTTTTTACCTTCTGATCTGCCAAGACCAGAGAAAGTGATTGGGTCCTCATCACATCCACTGTGACACCCGCCCTCTGAGACTCTTGGGACTTTTACTTAGTCCATCACCTGCTAAAGCTAACATACTGGAATTTCTTCTGACAAGGGAAATGGTTCAGAATCTAACCTTCATGTCTCATTCTCTCTGTTTTTGACCCCTTCGACAATCCCTCCTTGTAATCTGTAGCTCATCAAAGTGGGCATCTAAAGGTGCCCACCAGTTTGCAGTTCCAGCTGCTTACGCTCCACGTCGGCAGGCCTAGCTGTCACTGGCGGATTTGCCTGCCTCTCGAGATTTCAGGGTGACATCAGTTCCCTGGTGGGTCTAAGAAAAGTTGCTGGTTTTCAGTTTGCCCAGATTTTCCTTATGGTAAGGGTGGGAGTCATGACTCCCAAACCTTTCACACATCAGAACTGGAAAAAAGAAGTCCTGACCTTTATTTCTTAAGACTGTAATCAATAAAAATATATGTTTATAAAAAATAAAAAATTATATTAAAAAAAAAGACTGTAATCATGTAGCAAATGTTTCAAATACCCTCTTCCCTTTTATTTTTTAAATTAATTTTATTTTTATTATTATTATTATTATGTTTAATTAGCCAGCATATAGTCCATCATTAGTTTTTGATGTAGTGTTCAACGATTCATTAGTTGCCTTTAATACCCAGTGCTCATCACATGTGCTCTTCTTAGTGCTCCTCACCCAGCTACCCCATCCCCCAAACCCTTCTCCCCGTAATCCTCAGTCTGCTTCCCAGAGTCCAGAGCCTTCCATGGTTTGTCGCCCTCTCTGATTTCGTCCCGTTCCGTTTTCCCTCCCTGGCCCTGTGGTCCTCCACGCTATGTCTGATGTTCCACATATGAGTGAAACCACATGATAATTGTCTTTCTCTGCTTCCCTTTTAAATACAGGAATTTTTTACAAGAGGTAGCAGCAGCCACCATTAGATGTAGAAATGCCATTAATATTATTAACAATACATCCGCTTTCTAATCTTTTCGTCACCTTCACATTTCAGCAGCGGGTGACAGAAACCAAAGGACACGAGGTGTCGGGTGCATTAGAAGATGGTTTCGTTCTGGAGAAAATACAGTGGGAGGAGTGCGTGGGGGTGAATACAGGCTGCGGTTTTATGCAGGCTGCCCCAGACATTCTCACTGAGAAGGTGACATTTGAAAAAGGACTGGAAGGAGGCAGGGAGTCTTCCATACAGATGTCGGGGCAAGAGCTCTCCAGACAGAGGGAGCGGCGAGCGCAAACGGCTGGAGACAGCAGCCCGCTGGGTGGTCAGGAGTGGAGGAAGCCATGGTCTCAGTGGTCTCAGTGCAATGAGGAGGGAGAGAGAGGGCTCAGAGACAGTGCCGGGGCCAGCGACAGAGGACGTCAAAGGCCACTCCCTTCTTAGTGGGACGGAAACACCAAGGAAGGGTGGCATGATGTACCACATGCGCATTTTTTTTTTTAAGATTGATTGATTTGAAAGAGAGAGAGAGGGCAGGAGAGGAGAGAGAGAGAATGTCAAGCAGACTCCGTGCTAAGCGTGGAGCCTGACCCGGGGCTCCATCTCACTGCCCTGAGGTCATGACCTGAGCCAAAACCAAGAGTTGGGAAACTCAACAGACTGTGCCACCCAGGTGCCCCACCATATGCACATTTTAATAGGAGCCTTTTCTCCATCATCTCAAGGAAAGCTCTCCCCTTGGGTCCCAAAGGCAGAGGATGCTGAGCACTGTGAGGATTTGACTGGTCCAGGAAGACAACCTCGGCTCCAGAGCGTGACCCACTGCCATGCGCGTGCCGGCTCTGTGTGAGGAATCTGCAGGAACCAAGAGCGCGGCACCACCGTTCACAGCAATCGCCGCGTAATCCTTCTTTGCCAGGGTCTTTCTTCCTCCTGGCGCCTCTACCCTCCTCACACGACTGAATTCTCTGTGTGTCTTATATTTCTAGTTTTATGATTTTGAATCACCCCTTCACAGGAAGTTTGTGTCCGTCCATTTCCCACACCGCTGTTCCTGTGGTGAGCAGTTACAGCCGCCCCTCCCGTGGTCCCTTCAATATCTTGATCCCTCACACGTCTTCCCTTCTAACTAATGCCGTATCTGTCCTTGTTTATTATATTTTATTCCAGCGACCAGGTGTTCCGGGTAATTATCTAGTCTAGAGATGTTTATATTGGAACTCTCATTGACATCAATCCCTGTAGTTACGTCTTAGGAGAATGTTAGAATACAAATCCTGAAGGCAGGGTAATTTAAAATTCTGGTTCTTATTTTGCCTGGCATTAAAGGTAGATCAGTTTTTCTCAAGTTGGAGGGGTATGAAGGACATCGTTTTAGAAAATCCTCTAAAACTCCCAAGGTTGAAGAAAATTAATTTTGTAAAAAAAATCTCTCTTAAAAATGTCGAGTTATAAACATTTTATGCTTATACAACTGGAAGGCCCAATGAAAATTAGTAAATTAAATATAAATAAAAGAAAAAAACCAAAGTATTCTAGTTAACTCTGTGAATTTCATATCCCAGATACTGGCATTTTACTGAAACTAAATTGTTTCCTGGGATGCAACCAGGGCCCTGGCTGGTTGGCCAGGTTCCCCCGATCTGCATGTGCCCACGCCGATATTCCCATGGGGCCGCTCCCATGTGAACCTCCTACACTTGGCGTCAGACCGTGGCCCCCCACTTGTTGGGAATGCATCCCTGGAATTCTGCCTCTGCTCTTTCCTGATGAGTTTCACTGAACCTCTTGTTCCCAAGAGGATCTAAACTCTAGAACTGAGATGAGGCTGAACTTCCGCCATAATTTTTAGTTGAATCGTGGCCAACTAATCATCCAGCACGACTTTTCCTAATTGTTTACATAATTATCAGGATAGCAGTTCTGATATGAACATCTCAAAAAGAACTTTCAGACCACATGTTGACCAACATCCAGTTGGACACAGTCCTAATGTCAAGGGTGTAGCTTCCCTTCTTTATAGCATTGGACATGCCGCAAGCAATTAACATACTGTGTTTTTCACCAAAATATTCATCTCAGGATTTTCATTTATTTTCTCGGTCTGCTTTCAGGTGGTGACATTGCCTCTTTAGATTTTGTTTATATTTTTTAAACTCTTTATTGTACTACTTTGGTGAGCATTTGTAAACCACTCTCGTAAAGTATGAAACGTTATAATATCAAAGACTGTGTCGAATATAACATCAAACACCAAAACTGTGTTTCACCATTTTACATAGCCACAGAATTTCTGAATTGGGATGGACTTGGTCAAATTCACCTCTACAATGTCCTGCAGAAATAGTCATTTAGCCTGTGTCTGAAAACCTACAGTCACTAGCTCATCAGGCAATGTATTCCATTATTAAGTTAGAAATTTCTTTATGTTGAACCGAGTTCTACTGCTGTCATTTTTGCCTCTTAGTTTTAACCCTACCTTCTAGAATAAACCACAAATATAATATCTTTTGAAAGGATAATTCCTTCATCCCAGCAAAGATGGCAACTCTCTCCTTCCTAAGCCTGCTATCCCCAGACAGACGTCCTAGGTACTTCCCGTCATTCTTACAACCCAGTGCTGAGTAACATGAACAATAGCACAGTTACTGCTTTGGGGCATTTTGCATATAACCCAGTTCCTTAGTAGAAGCTTCAACAGAGTGTGCGGTCCATAGATTGTATCTAAGAAATGAGCTTTTTTATTTTTTTAAATAAAGATTTTATTTATTTATTTGACAGACAGAGACCACAAGTAGGCAGAGAGGCAGGCAGAGAGAGAGGAAAGAAAGCAGGCTCCCTGCTGGGCAGAGAGCCTGATGCAGAGCTCAATCCCAGGACCCTGGGATCATGACCTGAGCCGAAGGCAGAGGCTTTAACTCAACTGAGCCACCCAGACACCCCAAGAAATGAGCTTTTATATCAATTTTTGTTACTAGAGTTAATATTATAAATGACTACAAACTAATATGTACAATTATTCAATTAAAAGGACAGGGATGGACCATAATTAAATGATAACTAAGCGTGTGTTGGCGTGCATATATATAACTTATTGGCTTATTTCTTCTTATAACTGGAGAAATAAAATGGGAAAGCCTGAAGAGGCTCCTTCTGACTGGGTGCACTGGAAGGTCATGGGCGTCCTGACTATCCTGCCTGTCTTCCCAGGTCCTTGCATAAGAGCCCCTTTCCAGACTGAAAGACAGGACCCTTTTGGTCTTGACAGAGTCTCCTGGAAGAACTAGGCAAGACTCTAAACTACAACCAAATCCCATGAAGATGTGGTATCCAGGGGTGCCTTCATGGCTTGGTCGTTAAGCAACTGCCTTCAGCTCAGGTCATGATCCCAGGGTCTTGGGATTGAGCCCCGTATCGGGCTCTCTGCTCAGAGGGAAGCCTGCTTCTCCCTCTACCACTCCCCTTGCTTGTGTTCCCTCTCTTGCTGTGTCTCTGTCAAATAAATAAATAAAATCATTTAAAAAAGAAAAAAGGAGATGTGGTATCCAGCTGGCCCATCTTCCCTCTTACCTCTCTGTGTGCAGCCCACTCCCCTACCCACCACAGAGCGAAGAAACAAGATGTGATAAAATAAGCACAATGAACCTATACTCACCAACTCTACCCCTCCAGCCCCCACAGAATCCTGGCTCAAGGAACAAGTGATGTGCTGGGGAGAAATGACAGGGTGGCCTAAAGCCCCACAAAGGCCAGGTCACCATCAGAAAGGAGAAAAGGCTTGGCCACACTCACCTGCAGCTCCAGTGTCACAGTGGGGGACCAGATAGCAGCCATAGCTCCCTCCAAGGTTGGTTGGTTAGAATGTGTTGTGCGGAGGGGCCCCTGTGTCCTCCCCAGCTACACTGGTGGCTTAGTCATAACTGCATGTGAGGACACATTGCCGCACAGGATAGGAATAATGTGTTTGTGATTCATTCTTCTCTCCAACAGCTGGCTGCCCCAACTCCTTGATTAAAGAGCTCCATCACTTCAGGATTCTTGGAGAAGAGCAGGTGAGTCAGCCTCTCAAAGGCAGCGCTGGTGTGTCGTGAAAGATAGACACTAATGAGACAGTTTGGGCTCTCTCTAGGGAGAGACAGTGTGTCTCCTGACCCCTGGTGCCCTAAAATGGGGAAGAAAGCCACGCCGTGGGTATGTGTGAGGACACTTCCCCCTCTTCTATCCGTCAGATCTGACAGGTTATTAATTGGTACATCTGCTAGCTGCAGACCATTGCAGCTTAGGATGCTGGCAGCAAGCAGGCACGGGGTAGTGGCAGAGAAGCAAACAAGTGAGTCTCCATTTGCGTGAGGCCTGAGAGACCTGTCGTCACAGACCGCCCTGATGTGAGGGCTGTGGGGGAGGATGCCAGGAGGCTCTTCTCACCAGAGCTTTGCACTTGACGTACATTCTCCGTTTTTCGCTGCAACAGCTTTCTCTACGGATGCGAACGTGTAACTTACGTATGTACACAGGGTGGCCCATTAAAAGTAGACTGCTTAAGTACTGTGGTGCCCAGGGAGATGTCAGATTTTAAATAGATAGATGTGCTAAGTAAATAATTCAGGGGGCAAAATTACACACACAGACACACACAACACACACTTCGGCTGTGTACAAATAAATTTCTTAATCCAGCTTCTGCAGTATTTTGTTAAATCTTGATGTCAAGTTATTCTTAAAATATTCACACCAAATAGCTGACGACTTGGGGCATGACCTACTTCAGGCCCCATCTACCTCTCTTACTGCTTTTTACCCCCAAAGGTCATCTTTGCCACGTTTGACCAGGGGACTTGCAAAGGAAGATGAGTTTTGTTGATGAGTTTGTGGTCCGTGTGTTTCCTTTGGTATATGTATGTTACAAAGTTGGATGCCTGTGTCCAATATTAGATTAAAACCAGAAAGGAGTTAATTGGGAGGATAAAAAACTAGAATTATTTCCAGTTCCTTGATTAAACAGGTTTCAGAATGTCTCCTTAGTATTCTCATTACGCAAATTGCAGAATTCAGCAGGCATTAAGTGTTTATTCAAGTATAGGCAAAACCATTACCCTCCATTGCAGGTAAGAGTTAATAACAGACTCCCTCAAACCTACCTATTTAGGAAAACACATGCATCTCCCAGCCATTTTCCTGTGAAAGCCTGAGAGATTTCTTATAGTAAGAATTACTGATTGTTGCCCTGACATTTCTGCTCAGATAATGGAGCCTTCTCTTCTAACTTGTACTAATATTTGCAAATTATTTCCCTATTTGTGTTAGAGTCATTGGTGATTAGTAGGGAAAGAAGCCAACTGTAATCATCTCAGATTTGCATACAAGTCAGGCCACTTTGCATTCTCCTAGAAATTTAATCGAGCCATAATCAAAATCAATACTACTCTGATTAGTTATGCAACATGGAGACATGGTATATCACAGCAATATTGATCTTTATTTCCGGAAAAAACACATTTCCTTCCTTTCTTCTTTGCTTTCATTCAGCAGATACTCACTGAGCACCTACTCAGGGGCTATAAACCATCCTTGGTTCTTGGTTACAGGGGTATAGGAGTGAAAAGAGATACCTATCAGTGGAAAACCGCTATGCTATATACACGCAGACATGTACGATATACATTATGCTGGATGATTCTTATGGCCATGGAGAAAAATAAAACCAAAAAGGGGGTAGTGGTAGCAGGGGAAAGAGGTGAGATGTTATATGAGGTGGTCAGGAAGAACCTCCCCGAACAGGTGATTTGTGGGTGAGGACTGAAGGGCGTGCAGGAAAGCATGTGGTGATGTCTGGGAAAGGAGCTTTCCAGAGAGAGAATAAAGAAGGAGAGAATCTCTGGAGTGAGCCTCTATAATGCTCATTTCACATAAAAAGCATTATACAATACGAGGTGTGGTTGGATTAAAGTGGGAAGAAATCCAGGGAAGTGTGCCCTGAAAGACAAAGGCAGGAAGTATTTCTGGGAGGAAGACTGATCATCCGTGCTCCGTGAGACCAAGCAGGAGCTGGGTGAGAAATGAACTGGAATTTGAAGCTTGGAGGCCATTGGTGACCTTGACCAGGAAATGGCGGGCGTGAAAGCCTGCTTGAGTTGGGGTCATGTGAGAGGAGGAGGAGGAATGGGAGAGAGCAAATAGCGGGAACTCCCTTTTTGAGGAATTCGGCTGTAACGGAAAGCCAAGAAATGAGGCAGCTGGGGTGGGGGAATGTGGAATTAAGATCATTTTCTTCTTTTATAGGAAAAGCTGAGGCATGTTTAGGGGTCGATTGGGTGACTCTGTAGAGCAGTAGCGGGGCTGGTGCTGCAGCGGAGAGGAGAGGCCATCAGGACCAAGGTCCCGGCTCACCACCACTGAGTGGAGGCTCTGCTGAGACACAAGCACGGACCGCTCAGCTTGGTGGCAGAGGGGACCGCTGCATAGGCAGGGTGATCGCTGCTGGGGCTCCTCTTAGTGAAACAGGAGGAAAAGTTGGCAGCTGGGAGTAGAGATGGGAGCTTTCCCGTGTCATTTAGGAGGAGAGGGAGTAAATACACAGGAACGAAATGAGTTTGGAGCGAGATCCGTCAGCCTGGTGTCTTTCTGTCACATTCAGCTGTGTAGACACAGGGGCAGAAAACCCAGAGTTGGGTTTAACTCCGAGTTCGGTTCTCCACTAGGAGAGCAGAGAGTGGGGTGAGAAGAGAGGGTTGGGAAAGGTAGTTGGTCTGTTGGTTCCAGGTCCCAGTGGGTCCAAAGAGGTTTTAGAGTTTAAGGACTAGGAAGCTTTAGCTGGGAAAGTAGGTGTTGGCCAAAGAATGAGATCCCTGATGTCTGGTCTGTGGAGGGATGCACGGACTGGCAATGGCGGGGTCAGAGGAGGCCGGGAGTGCTGATGGCCGGCTCAGGACGGAGGAAAAGTTGGCTGCAGAGGTTGAGGTCACGGACTCGGGGAGCCGGGGTGCTGGAAGTGTGGCCCGTGTGGACACTGAGATCCTCCAGAATTGTCACCAGAGCCGACTTGGAGAGAATTCTGGTGAGTCACCAACTGAAGCTTTGAGAAATGGGAGCGAGAGAGAGACTGGGGGTGGGGCTCAGGAGCTGCCTGCCGATGGAGGAAGAGCCCCCAGTGGACACTGATGGTTTCAAGTTCACGGCTGGAGGGCTGGTGCCAGGAGAGAAGAGAACTGTTCGACTGGAGCGTTGCTGAGCAATGCTTGGTGGTACAGAGTGTGCAGAAAACATGTGGGAGCAGCCAGGGAGGGGGTGTCCCAGGGCAGGAGCCAGTTTCAGTGAGGGAGAACAGGAGAGAACCTTGGGAGTGGATTGGAGTCACAGGGAAGTTCCTAATGTCAGCCCTGGCTTCCCCAGCACAGGGGCAGGAGTCAGGCAGCTCGAAGACAAAGTAGGGCAAAGGGATGCACAGAGCCGAGCCGTGTAGGGGGATGGGCATCAGATGGGAGAAGGACAGGGGAGCCAGGGACTGCTTCAGGGACTGATACAAATCAGATGTGCCAGTCTGGGAGATTTCTGTCCTGATGATACATGACAGAAGCTGGTGGCCTCAGGGCAGACGGTAGCTGAGTTTCAGGAGAGAAAGCCGAGCAGTCCAGCCCCACCAGCTCCTGAGGGGTGGAGTAGGGTGGCCTCTCCCTCTCTGGAAGCAGTTGAAACATTCAGGCTCTCTCTGGATGCTGGAGGCAACTTTTATCACTGGATGAAAAGAAACTTTATATTAGTGTGTGTTACAAGTGCCCTTGGACACATCATTTCATTCCCTCACTAATGTGACTTTCCCATTCGTAGAAAAGGAAGAGAAATGGTCAGTCATCTCTTAGAGTTTTTGGAAATAAATAGGATTGCAAAGTGAGTTGCAAACAGTACGTGCTATACTAAAATGTTTCTGATTTAAATACTATTGACATTATTTCTATTCAATTAGTAGACTGAACTAGTACAACAAGGTAGGCAATAAAATAAATGTGATGTGCACCTAAAAGTGGACTGATAAGAGGAACACAGATACTGGTTAATTACTGAATCCATTGCTGGATGGTGGAGATGCTTATCAGTCATCTAATTTCTTCATATGTAGATTCCTTTCCATTTTCATCAGTCCCTAGTAGGCATTTGATTTGGGGGATCTAGATTAAAAATAAATCATTACACACTATAAATAACTTGCCTTCCTAAAATAAAAATATAGTGAAAACTCCTTGGAGTTTAGCATAACCCATTTACTTTAGCTTCTTGGCGCTGTGACTTGTCTTTATAATTCATGTTCATGAAGCACCTTTCATGCCTCCAAGTCCAACCTACTTGGCAAAGATGTTATCATATAGTAGGTCATAAGCGACTCCAGAGTTCAAGGTGAGCCTTAAAAGAAAAAAAATAAGGCCCACCAGGCATGATATCTGTCATCAGTCCATAGGGCTAGGAGAGCCTTCAGAAGAACCAAGTTTCAGAAGTACCTGTATTTATATCAGCTTCCCCCACCTCAGGTTCAATCACCAGAATTTTCAGGAAACAAAGTTCATTTATTCAACAGACATTTCGTGAATACCTTTTTTGTTCTATTGCTGTGCTAGTGTTAGATAAAATGGTCAACAAGGAACTCACACAAACAAATCATGATAAAGGCTAAGATGAAAACCGTGATTGAGATTTAACGTATTTTGAATAAGGAGCCAAGGGACCGTGAACCTTCAAGGTTGAGATGGCACCACTACTTGCTGAGCTGGGAGCTCAGTATGGGATAGAAGAACATTCGAAACAGAGGGAAGCATGTGTTCAGTGACCCCCAAGAGGGAGAGATTGCTCTGTTCAAGCCACTACATGAAAGCAGTGCGGCCGGGAGTTAATGATCAAGGGGGACAGTGATGAAAAATGCAGAGCATCCACACCATGTAGGCCGTGCTCGAGATCCAAATTTAATTCTATGTTCAATGGGAAATTCTTGAATTTAAGTTTAAGCAGGGGGCGGGCATTAACCAAATTACATTTCAAGAATGTCAGTCTTGGTCCAATATGGATAGCATCTGGATCAGGACAGTTGTCACAGGAAAGAGAGGGGAGTGACCGTTCAGAGGTCGGATGAAAGGTCTCAGGGGTTGATTAGCTGCGGGTCAGGGAAAGGAAGGAGTCCTACTGTTTTATCTTACCAAGATGCCAAAGATGGTAGGAAGGGGAAGACAGAGGGGAGGAATCCCGGGGCCCAGGTGTGAGCAGATGGGATAGGCCCGAAGCACTGAGGAGGCAAATCGGGATTTGGATGTGTGATTGGGAGTTCAGAGGAGACAGAGGTCAGGGGTCAGAGATAGAGGGACAGATGTGGAGTCTCTGACGTGCCAACAGTATTTTATTTTATTTATTTTTATTTTTTTAAGTTTATTTATTTACATAATCTCCACACCCAGCATGGGGCTTGAACTCATGGCCCTGAGATTAAGAGTCATATGCTGTTCCAGCTGAGCCAGCCAGGCACCCTGGGCAGCTGGTATTTTAAATCCATGGGAGTTGCCAAATGGAGATAAAAGACCAGGAACCATGTGAACCCTAAGGAGCCCCAACATTTGAAAATGCCTTTGAGGAAAGGAAAGCCCAGGAAGAGACAGGGAGGGGGCGGGGGAGGTGGTAGCACCGAGGTGCCTCTTGAGGAAGTCATGACAAGTCCCCTTCCTCTGAAGGTGACGCGCTTGAGTTTGGAGGCCAGCAATCGTACTGCTCAAGCCTGCTTCTCAGGGACTGTAGTAAAAGGGAAGTACCATGCGTCCATGGGCCCCCCGCTCTCTGCTGACTGCCCTTATCAACAGCCTGTGCTTAGCCGTCCTGTTTGCAAAACCTCCAGAAGTCTCTGGAATCCCTTTCACGGAAACAACTCCTGTGAGGAAAGCAGCCCACAGGAACCCACCTTCATAGCCTCGCCCTCCTGGGAGCCCTGCCGTGGTCACAGAAGAGAAAAGGGATAAAGCAGCCGATTGCTTCTGACCTCCTTTCTGGAAGGTTCCACAACCACTGGACATTGAAATATTTCCTGACATCATGTCATCAGGAACATCTGAAAAAGCAAAAACTTCATGGCCCTGGACTAGCTCAGGCGGCGGGGCGCGCGACTCTTGGTCTGGGAATCATGAGTTTGAGCCCTGCATTGAGCATAGAAATTACTTTGAAAAAATAGAACAAATTAAAAATGTTTTAAAAAAGAAAAAAACCTCCTAAATTGCAATCCAGGATACAGTCCGTTGCTCCAATTATATTGCAGGTGTTGTTTGATCTGGTTTCTCCTTATATCTGATTTCAGCCATCCTAATGATTGTTTTCTCCATGCAGTGAACAGGGTCCAGCTCTTTCTCTAGCCAATTTACTTCATCAGTCGATGACAGATGTCCAGGGATAAAGAAAACATTATTAGCAACAGAACAGAGACTACAAACAGCAGTGTGGCAGGCACGCCCACAGAGGCTGTCACCAACTCCCCCAGGGCTAACTACCTGCAAATGAGGAAAAATAAGATTAAGGTTACTGAGAATTTAACAAGCTTTGTTGTTGTTGTTTTTGTTGTTGTTTTTTAAATTCTAATACATACAGAAAATAGGGCATCCTCTGCATAGCAAGGAGAAATGGATTCATGATAAATGTGTGTTTCTCTATAAAGTTATTTGAGATTTTTTTATCCAAAGAGGAAATTCTCTAATAAACTGTTTTTCTTTATTTTCTAAAAGATGAATGAGAGTGAGCTGGAAAAAAAGGGGGTTTTTTTTTTGTTTGGTTGGTTGGTTTTGATTTTTTTGTGTTGTTGTTGTTTTTTAATAAAAAGGGAAAAAGAGAAAAAAGTGGACACAGCTTGGTATTGGGGAAAGGGTGTTCTTTGGAGCCATAGCCCTGATTTCTGATTTGGAATTGGGGTTGTCCTGCCTGTGTGAAGGTCAGCAAAGGACTGAACTTCTGTGTAACTCAGTGGCCTCTTCTTTTAGTCTCCAGAGTAGACAGAGAATGAACTGCACAGGCAAAGTGTTGGCACAGTCGCTTGGCACAGAGTAGTAGTTCAGCGAATGATATTTCGGATGGGGTTTTCTCTCCTCCACGCGGGTTTCAGAGAGAGGACCCAGGGAGGGAATCCCTGGGTGCTTGTGGCTAAGACTTCGCAGAAGCCAGAATTTAGGGAGCAGAAAGCAAGACAGGCCCCAGCCTGTATAGGGTTTGTTTTGTAGCTATACCTGAGTGCCCCCAAAAGGACGCTCTGGAAAATTCCACAGCAGAACAAAAACAGCCTCCTTCCCTGCTCAGAGAATTTGAAAAGCTGCCACAGATCTCCTGGACTGCTGACAAGCTGTGACTCATTTTGACAGAACATTTGCCAGTTTTCTCAGATTTTAGATTTACCTAGTATTCCTTTCTTCAGATTTTCTGCGGTTTTTAAAATTCGGGTTCCTTTTTGCTTTATTTTCTTAGGAAAGCATGCAAGTCCAATATCACGACGAAGAGGTCTGTGTCTTCCCACACAGGTCTTTTGGGTGGTTTCCCAGTGGTGCAGGATAGTCAGGCGCAGATCCTTCCCAGCCCGACCCCTCGAGTGACCACGAGTCTTTAGCAAGCAGTCAGTGGCCACTACGAAAGAGGAAACCAGCTGGCCCATGTGGGATTTGAACCTGTGACTCTTGCTTCATTACAGAACAATATTCCACCCAACTCAACTCTTCTACCTACCTACAGACCACCAAAATACAACCTCTCCTTGATTGTACTCTCCCATGATTCATTATTCAGATTCCTAAAATATCAGTTTATGGAAACTTCTATGAACTTTGTACTTAAAAAAAAAAAAATTCCATTCTTAGGAGAATCCATGAGCATACACACAAAGACTGAGTAATTTACTCTTCAAATAAATAAAACATAAGCCATAGCAATGAGTTGAGATTTTTACCTAGATAGGTCATACTAATGGAATGAATTTTCACTATAATCTGATGAAATACAAGAAATGTTCAAAAATTTTTTCCTTAGGGGCAAAGTAGTATGCCTTTTGTTAATATTTATTTTCAAAAATGTTTATGAACATCATGTTGTGACTCTAAATTATCTCAGTCATCTGTCTGTGGATTATCCATTTTATGAAAATATATCTATAAATTGACAAACTAGTTTTAATAGCTTAAACAGATTTGGTTGCAGGTTAGGATGAATATGTCTACACATACACAGGTGCGCACACAGTCACTCATCGTGAATCCAAAGACAAACAATAAATCAGGGATTTTTAGAGAATTTATTTTGAGCTCACCTGAGAGTAGATTCTACACAGACTTAATACACATTACAAATTAATCACATTCCTTCAGTTCTGTTCATAAAATGCTCTCCATTATTGACAAGTGAAGAAAGCGTTTAAATATGACACAAGTAGTACGAACTGATCAGAATCTGCTCACTTTCCCTGATTGGGGACCATTTATCACTTTACGAATTGTGTGTATTTTGTACTTAGATGAATATAGATATTCTGCTCTACTTAGTGCTGATTTGTTACAACTCTCTAGGAAATATATAGTCGGGTTCTTTCAACGTATTTTTAACATCGTGCCAGTAAGTGGCTGAAAGGAATCCATGGAAATGTGGGCCCTATCTTGAAGGGAATCAAATAAGTATCTCTAATGACTTACAGATAATTACATGTCTAATTTCTTTCCTTAGGGTATGAAGCTTTCTGTGAATACTAACTCATTACTATCTTCAAGTCAAATGTTTGTTCTTATAAATTTCATGGTTAAGAAAAAAAAAAGTAATGCACTCAATAAGCATAGGTTTTATTTCAGATATGTGTACTTTTTAATTATCGGAAATTACCAGGTATATAAGTTAAAATATTTGTCTTCCTTTAGAAAAGAAATTGCATGCTCAAATTCTCTTGAGTGTATTGCAAATAGAATGACTATAATAAAGTCATTTTTTATAAGTTCCTTAGCTAATAAATGGAAAGAAGAACATAATTCCACATTTTGTCAGTATCTGAGGCCACTATGAATGCAGTCAGCAGGAATTGCTAAAGGGTTATTGGACTTTGTCCATAGGTTAACTTCTTCGTAGATAAAAGCTATCCTCATAGTAGTAAAAAAGCTTCACTAAATTAAATAGATAGAGGATATTTCGTTAAAACAGAAAATAGCCAATTGCTTGGGAGCCATTTATTTAAAATAGAAATCCATCCTCCATCACTGTTATTAATTCCCATTGCCATTGATTATTTTGTTGGAAGTATTTAATTAATTGGTGCTCATAGGAGTTAGATTTCATTAATTCATCCTACAACCAAAAAAAAAGATCTCTTTCGAGTCAAGGCAGAAACGTGCTTGGAATAGAAAAGGGGATCAGGAAAGAGGAAATCCAGTTAAAAATGAGGCAGCAGAGCTTGGGAATCATAGAAAGGAGCTCCACACACCAGAAAAGGAAGTTCTAGAGCCACCAAGATCTATGCTGGATCCTACTTGTTTCTAAAGTTGCAGGAGAATGGATTTCACATATAACTGTGAAACAGGAAGAAGCAAGGTTAAATCCCATACAAAGTGTGAAGAGGCTGCAGAGAATGGAAAACAGAATGACATCCTGAGACACAAGAAAACAGTCCATCAGGTGGGAACTAGAGTAACCATTTCAAAAGGACAATATGATTAAGAAATTATACAAATAAAAATAAATAACAGATATTGTCTTAAGAGAAATAGGAAGTGAAAAAGAAGAAACTTCTAAAACATGAAAATAAAGTGAGATGACAGATTCCAGAGAAGTTGACAGATGGAGAAGGTGAGTAAAGAAGATCCAATACATGTATACTACAAATCCTGTAAGAAACACATTGAAGCAAGGAACTAGAGCAAATGCTGAAAATTAAATTCAAAACAGCTTCCTTAAATCATGGACATTGATCAAATAATGACCAGCATCAAGATATATTCTAACAAAACTATAGTTTCTAAAGAAAAAAAAATCCTTTGGGCATCTGGATAAAAAGATTATCAATTCAATTTGTAAAGGGAAAAAAAGAGAACAGATTGTCATCAGGCTTGTCCATAACTCCTTACACCAGAAGCACATGGAATGAGACAGTAAAGGTGCTCAAGGGAGGAAAACTGTGAGCCCATAACTTTATGTCCAGCCAAACATATTTTCAAGAATAAAGGCCCCAAGGGAACTTTCACCCATATGTAAGACCTCACTGAGTATTTTCCCCAGACACTCCTTCTGAGGAATTTACTGGAGAATGTACTTCTGACCACCAAAATTAGTGGAGAGACATTAACACAAGGACTGGTGGTGAACATGAGGGGTGTGTGTGTGTGTGTGTGTTTAGACCCAAGATAACATGAAAATTAAGAAAAAAAAAAGCATAATATAGAATGGCCATATGTTTCAACAATATATATACAGTCCAGATATTAGAAAAATTTGACAGAAGAAATGGTATAGCATATGAAAATATGTAAGGTTTTTAGCAACCATATTCATAATGATATTGATAGTGTTATTCTAATATCTTTGTATATGTGTGAGATCAAGCAAATGAGCTAGTGTGGAATATTTTTTTCTTCCATCATCCTCTGTGTTCTTAAGAAGCAATGTAGAAGAAGGGAGATACAGATGTGAAATAGAAAATGTTAAGTAAAAGCCTTGTAGTTCTGAAATACCTACTTTCTTAGCAAATTTCAAGTGTATTATATTATTCACTATATTACCATTTTGTACGTTAGATCTCCAGAACTTACTCATCTTGAAAACTAAAACTTTGTACCCATTTTGGATAGGCCAAGGCATGAAGGTTGAACAGTCCAGAGGTACAGCACCGAGCTGAGCACCGCAGAGGGGTTTGATACATATTTATTGAGTTCATTCACAGTTGCATGAAGGGATGCACATAGGTGTTGGGAGGGACTAAAGAGTGTCTTGGTCTCTTATGTAAGTCTGACCAAATTCCCACCTGGCTTAAATCCAATTTCCTGCCTACTCTGTATTTTGCAGCCAGGTGTTAGAGAAAAACATAAAATTCTACTGACTAGTTTTTCTTGCAGTTCATAATCTCTGCCTACAAACGGGTTGCAATAATGCTAGCTGCCTCCTTCCATTTCCTCTCCCCTGATCATTGACACGTTTCTTCTCTTCTCAGTTTTCCACCAACACTTCCGTTGTCTCTCTGAACTGGGGCCAGATACTCTGCCTTCCTTCCTTTGCTAAGGATGGCAGCTTTCCCTCTTCACGCCAACCATTCTACTCACCCTTGGGATCCCACTCCTCCACCTACCCAAAGAGAGAGCTTGTTTCTTAGATGACATCATCAATTCTCTCCTCTCTTCCCATCATTCCCTTCAACAGACAAGCTTATCATTTTTCCAATTAAAAAATCCTTTTAGCCCCACTGCCCCCCTTCAGCTGCTAGCCCATGCTTCTGTTCTCCTTTTCAGCCAGACTCCTACCGGAAGAAGGACCCATTCTCAGCTCTTAAAATTCCTTTTCTCCAATTCTGTCTTTACTCCATTTGACTGCGCTAAGGTTTCTGGCTCCATGACTCCCCTGAAATGGCTCTTGTCAAGATCACAGTGACATCTGCATTTCCAACCTCAACCAATTTTCAGTAATTGGCTTCTGTGCACCTCTTGAGACATATCATGACACCTTCCTTGAAGAATTCTGTTCCCATGGCTTCCGGGACACCAACATCCTTTTCATTTTCCACCTGCCTCATAAGCTGCTGCTTCTCAGTCCCCTTTTCTGGCTCCTTCTCTTCTCCCCTACAAAGGTTAGATAGTCTCAGCCAGCCTCATGACTCCTGAGATAACACAGAGTTGGATTGTCAAATCAGACTCACAGGAATCATAGATGTAGCCTTGTGTCAAGCTTTACTAATAACTTCAAGGATGCGGGTAATAATGAGGCGCACACAAAGTACAGAGAAGGGCGGGTCGTTTAGCATGGTCCTGGGTCATTTCTCAGCATCTTACGGTGTGTACTCGAGGCCAGACCTAATAAATGAGGTCTCAGAAGTTCACCAAATGATCATTAACATGAAATCTCTCAATTATATAAACTGTCTCATCATTCATCACTCAAGGAATCATTCACAACGGAAGCATTTCCTGCTTAATGTATCCCATAGTTAAGAAGTCTTTTCTGGTAAATGCCATTGTATGGATGCACCATTAGCATGTTTGCAAAAGGATTTGACCAAGCCATCTTTCTTTCTTTCCTGGGGCAGAGGAATGAGCAAATGCATGGGAGGTCTGAGGCTAACCCTTTTCCTCCCAGCCTTCCATGCACATATGATTTCAAAATTTGTATCTCCAACCCTCTCTTTCTCCTAAACTCCAAACTCATATTCAGTTAGCTGCGCAGCATCTTACCATGTAGCAGTTTGTCAAACTGCAGATGAGCACAGGAGAAATCACGACTCCTTTTCCCAACTCCCAACCTACACACACACGTGCCCATGCACACTCACACATATGCAGACACACCCATTTTTTCTTAGGTCTTCCCATGTCTCTGTAGTTCATTCTCTGTCTCTTACGTTCTCTGTGTGTGTGTGTCTGTCTGTCTGTCCTCCTGTCTCCTCAGACAAAAACATTACGTTCATGCTTTTTTTTCTCATGCCATGTATCCAATTTGCCTAAAAACGTTTGCCGTTTCTGCCTTCAAAATATATCCAGCCGACACCCAAAAACCCCCCCCCCCCCCCCCCCCCCCCCCCCCCCACCGCTTGCTTGCTGGTTCAGGCCGTCGCCGTCTCTCATGTGGGTTGCTGAAAACCTCCTGCTGCTCCTCTGCTTCCTCCTTCCATCCCTTGCCCCGTGAGAGTCAATTCTGAATATTTCAGCCAGATGGCTGTCTTTAAAAGATTAGTCAAATGATGTCACCCCACAGCTCCAAAGTCTCCCGTGGTTCCCATATCTCTCAGAATAGCAGCCAGACTTCTCCTAGTGGCCTTCAGGGACCTTCACAGCCCAGACCCCCAAGAATTCTCTGACACGTCTTCTGCCGTTTCCCTGTCTGCTGTCACTCAGCCACACTGGCCTCTGCTGTACCTCAGAGCACCAAGTGCATTCTGGCTTCTACTTCTTGGTGCTGCTCTGTCCTTGACCTGAAAGCCCATTCCCACAGGTAGCCACATGGTTTGCTTTTCTAATCTCTCTTAGATGTTTGCTTCCATGTACCCTCTTCATAAGGCATCCCCTATCCCCTAATCACCTCTTCAAAATTATAGTCCCCACTGTCTCCGAACTCTGCTTCTTCTCTGTTTTTTATTCTCCTTCCACTGAAATATAACCTTTCAGCATTTGTTGTTAGAGGCATGGGGACGAGAGCAGAGGTGTCTGTTTTGTTCACTGCTGTGTCCCCAGCGCCCACAGTAGGGTCTGACACATACAGACTAGATGATCACCGAATGTTGCATAAAATAATTCACACCTGAGCAAATTCACTTGACTTGATCTGAGTTTAGAAGCAAATATGATCAGATAACACGAGGAGAACAATAACAGGGCTACAACAGGAAGACCCTAGACACTGCCCTGTCTGGTTCTATTTTGCAGGCTGGGGAAACCAGGGAGGGCGTTGAGCCACGCAACAGCGTGATAAACTCAGGGATAAAAGAAACATGCTGTAAGTAAGAGAATAATAATGAAAGGGAAAGAATCCCTTCTTCTTCAAGCTGAATGTGCTCAGTATTGCTCAGATATGCTCAGATATCATTTGGGCTGCCCACAGTTAGCACAGGATGGAATATCAGGACCTATTTGCAAAATGGTTTTAAAAAAGCATAGACTCCTGAAGAGAGGCATGAAAATTACCACTAGATGAGCTTGATAATGATGCGTTGTGTGTCCATAACTTAAAATATAGCTGTATTTCCTAAAATCTGTGTGAATTAAGACTATTAAATGCAGTTGATGGTAGTAATATTAAAAGAACAAACTTTGGGGGTGGGGAGGGAGCTTCCTAAAAATACAGAGTTATCTGTTTTGCCGATTGCAGTTGGGAAGGCTTTCTTTATGTTGGATCATACCTCATCCACCCACCTACCCCCTTTCTTTACCAAAACACATGAACAAGAAAATCCACACACCACCAACCATTAACATTTTGGCTAAAACAGCCCATCTTAGTATTAGGAGTTTTAAAAACTCATGTGTTTTTGTTTTTTGGTTTTTGAACAGTACAACCGGTACCAGCAATATGGCGCTGAAGAGTGTGTGCTTCAGATGGGGGGGGTGCTGTGCCCTAGCCCTGGCTGCGGAGCAGGGCTGCTTCCAGAGCCGGGCATGAGGAAGGTCACTTGTGAAGGAGGCAGCAGTCTGGGCTGTGGGGTAAGTACCACCTACACCTCTGGGTGTCATTGTTTCTGTGTTTCCTTTTAGCAAATTGGCAATGATGATATATTTGTTTTATTGTCATTTTCCCTTTGCACTCAGACATCTTCAAACTGATGTTTAACAAAACAGACCTTTAGGGGTGCCTAGCTAGCTCTGTCAGAAGAGTATGTAACTCTTGACCTCCCAGTTGTATGTCTGACCCCCACATTGGGTGTAGAGATTACTGAAAAATAACATCCTTAAAAAAGAAAAGAAAATAGACTTTTAAATTCTGATACAGGATCCCAGATATGCACATATATATTCATTGATGGGGAGGAGAGGGTCCTACTAAGAGTTTCTGCTTTCATTGTTTGTCACCATGTTTTCTCTAAGACATTGTGGATTACTAGGCCAGACTTGTAAACATTTTTTTTTTCCAGTGCTCAGCTGATTCAGAGAAAACATTTATTACTTTTTTAGAGTTGGCTTTAAGGAGACAGAGTAAAGGAGAAAAGGAATTTCCCATCAGTGATGTCTTAGCGGAATTGTTTGCCTAAGTATTTCAAGAAATAAAATGAAGATTAATATGGAAAACTTGAAATGTTATTATGTCATAAAAATCATTTTACATAGAGAGGAGCAAAACTAATGGTGCCTCTTAGGGAAGCAGAATAAGAAACATGGAAAATGTTTGTTCTACGTGGTCAACCAGTATGACCCAGATGGTTTCTTGAATGAATCTATGGCTGCAAGCTGACAGGGGAGGTGTGAGGGAAGCATAACTCAAACACAAAAAGTTTTGCTAAATTATAGGTTGAAGTGACAAATGGCTAATAATCCTGATATGAGATTCCATGCAGGCCAGAAAAGGAAGAAAGTATATGTGCCTATAAAATGCTATTGGATTTTGATGGGAAAACATTTCTTTTAAAATTGCAACTTCATGAGGAGCGTTGTAGAAGGAGTGCTGTTGGCAGAGGCTTATTGCCGGGGCCTAATTTTAGGCTGAGAGCTCTAAGTCACCTTTGCAGAGGTTGGTGTCTGTTGTCCTCAGTAAAGCCATCTGTGGGGTTGCAAAGCCCTGAGTTGAGCCATAAAGTAGAGGAAGTAGATGTGGAAAAGCCATGAGATACTGTGATGCCTACTCAGAGAAAAATGCCTCTGGATTAATAATCATGATGGCGTTAGAATGGGAACAAGTCACGTGTGCTAGCTTTAGGAATCACAGAAGTCAACCTACACTTTCCAGCCAGATCTTCATCACGTACCGTGTAATCTGCACCGATTGTGTGTGGCCTAAGCCAGCTGCCAACAGCATGCTGGGGAATGCTTTCTTTTAAAAGGAGTTACAACACTTTCTAACTAATGACTAAATTGTATGCTTCTGCCTGCTAATTGCCAACTGTTGTTCCATTCTCAAAAGTTGGAGTTTAAGGTCTTAACTTTCTCTGTGAGGAGAAGAGTTTCTTTGGCCCATCTTCTGCATTCCGTTGTGTGCCTTGCTTTAAAGAAGTTTGAGGGTTTTATGTAATTTAAAGTTTTGAACAGCTGTGTCTTCCTTTTTCTCATTCAATGTGACATTGTAAGTAAGTTACGTACACATTTAAGCTCCAAGTCATGGAAAATTACTTTGGGAGTGAATTGAATTGCTTTCATACCTTAGGGTTAAAGAGTTTGGGGGTAAACCTTACCTAAATGAGGAGACCGGTCTTCCAGATGTTTTTTTGTCCTTTTGAAATTCAAAGTGATGGGTTTTATTTTATTTTAATTTATCTGGTTTTGTTTTTTGGGGGGGTAGGCTTGTCAGTTTGTATATTACATCTCTACTACTGCATAACAAATCATCCCAAATTTTAACCATTTAGTTCATTAAACATTATCCCACAGAATGGGCATCAGGAGTCAATAAGTATCTTAACTGGGTAGCTCTGGCTCTGACTTGGGGTCTCATGACGCCACAGTCGAGCAGGGTTGCTTCAGTTATCTGAAGGCTTGACTGGGGCTAGAAGATCCATTTCCAAAATGGCTCATTCATATGATCAAGCCAGATCTACAGCAGGGAGTTATGTATCTAGGCGTCACTATTTTAGCCATTCAAAGAATTGCTTCTCCCACATAGTCCCTTGACAGACTATCATTCATTTTCATTGTGGTCATTATACAGGAAATTTGATGCTTGCGGTTCAGAACATCCCAATGGACTTTTCTATGAGATAACATGGTGGCTCTTCCATGCTGACCTTTGCAACGGGAGCACTTGTGCTCGTTCTGAGGAATGTTGTCCTTGAGGGCACTGTAAATTGTGCAAGTAATAAAGTGTCCCTCTGAGACTGGTTAGTAACCGAGAGCCACATTTGTGTATTAGCCGTCGCATATAAGTGGACCGTTATTACAACAGATTTGGAAGCTCTCTTTTCCTTTTTTCTCTTCCCCCTTTTCTGATGTATTTAGTTCTGCCATGATTTGTTCATTCTCCTAAGCTGCCAATCTTTTCTGGATTCAAGGGTGGTAATGGAAAGTCATTGTGTGGTAGAAATCATGATTAGTTCATGTTGTTCAGAGAGAACAGGACCCAATAAGTAGAAGTTCAAGAACGATGAATCTCTGCTTAATATTTGCCCTTACACCATGGACAACCAACAGTAAAATGGGCTGCCTCGGGAAGTAGTAAGCACCTTACCCTACACGGTATTCAAGGAAAGTCACTGGCAACAAAGCTATGGAAGAATCATAGAGTCTCAGATGTGAAAACACTCTAGACCTTACTATCCACGGTGCTTCCTAGGTTGTAGTTTATAGGTTTAAAGTAAGATATCTATGAGTCTACCTGTGCTAATTTTTTCTCAACTACCGACAGATTCAAAAAGCCCAACTCTTATTTTCTAGGTAACCAAGAAATGCTTGATGTTATCAAACTAGGCCTTAGAAGTACTTGTAATGTGCCCATGGACACCCATTCTCAGAGCTGAGCCACAGCTACACATGTTGTCTTCCTGTCAGTCAGCTTACTGCGACATGCTTAGATGGCCCTTCATACACCCATGATTCCTGTTGTATGTGGTTTGCATCTAAAGAAACAGATTTCAGTATTTTGATTATCTTTGGCTTCTTAAAATAGGTGCTTTGGTTAGTACTTTTGACTCTCTTATTCAAACATGTAGTGCCGTCCATCAGAAAATCAGATTACCTGATTCTTCGCTCTACTGTATCTCTACACTTAACTGTTACCTGGAGAGCAGTGCACATTAGCTAATACATACAGACAAGGATTTCTATTTAAATGATAATAATGTCAGTCCACCTCAGAAAGCCTGATAGATGTGTGATGGTTCCAGCAAATTTATTACCATTATAAAGAATTGTTTGAGCTTAAGTCCCATATACTAAAATTCAAGTTGAAGTGTTACACTTGTCTCATGCCTTTATATTCCCATCCTTAATCTTTATATTCCCATCCTTAATCTTGACATTATTGTCCTCAATAAATCCATGTATTTGGAGTTCAACATTCATTAAATGGATGGATGGATGGACGGACAGAGGGATGAAAACTATGTAGAAGTAATACGAATATACTAGCACTTTTATTTTCAAATATTAATCATTATTTACCCTGGCATTAGAGTTGCTTGCAAGAACCTCATCAAGAAATTCACAATATACAGTGTTTTTCTTGCACACAAAATACATAATTCAGAACAAAATAGACTAAGTTCAGGGATCCACAGAAAAGTTAATTAGGAACCAGGAAGTACTTTAAGAATCACAGTTTATGTACCTGTCAAAGGCTATGCAGCCAAACTAGAATTTTGTACGTCCTGAAATATAAAATGTCTTAGTCTTAGGGGCACTGAGATTTCATTTTGACACAGCACAGAATATTTTTACATTGATAGATGGAACTCAACAAAGAATATATTTGGGTATCAAATAGGCTGACCTCACTCTCTGCTAACCCTTGATCATATTTTTACTACTGCTTATAAAAATATTAATTGATTTCCTAAGGAATTCATGTTATGCATTATTCTTTACTCTGGCTTATTGCTATTCATCAGAACTATCTCACTAACTTTTATGACTCCAGTGTAAAATGTTGATATGTTTAATACTGGAAAACAGCAACAAAATATGGAATACATTAATACTCACTGACCTGGGAATACAGAAAGCTAAGGCAATCAAACCTTGTGAGTTTTCCATAAATAAAACATCATTATCTTATTTGGGGTTGTTTTGGGATATTATATGTCTGAGAGAGAATTTCTTATCTAGGATAATACTAGGAATTAGATGAGTTTTCTGTTTTAAATTAGAAATCCAGGGATAAGATGACAACTGGGGAAAAAATATTTTAAAAAGATCATATTACTGACCACTTGTTAAGGAAATAAGATAGAATTTCTTTAGGCGCCTGGTAGGCACTCCTTCCTTTAAGAGAGAGCACCGTGTTGCTGAGGCAGATCGCTCAAGGTGCGAATGAAGCATTCATCTTGGGCTCCCTTCTTGCACAGGCCTCTTGTTTTTACCTAGTTGTCTTTGTGCATTTTCCTTGAAGAGGGCTCAAAAACTGTAGGACTTCCTCAAATCAATCAAAGGGCTTCATCAAATCAAAATCTAGATCTGTGCAAGTGTGGGGTCCGAGCTGGTATGTGCAAAGAAACTTTTGTTGAAAGTAGTGATTTTGCACTACTGACATTAGTGGATTTTACTTAGGTCAGGGTTCACGCCTCATTTTCAGTTCTTACATAGGAAAGGAGTCAATGAAAGTAAATGGAAATACCTAGTCTTCCACTCAAAGATCAGATGTTGAGTTAAAAAACCTAAGTTAGGGGCGCCTGGGTGGCTCAGTTGGTTAAGCAGCTGCCTTCGGCTCAGGTCATGATCCCAGTGTCCTGGGATCGAGTCCCACATCGGGCTCCTTGCTCAGCAGGGAGCCTGCTTCTCCCTCTGCCTCCAGCCTGCCACTCTGTCTGCCTGTGCTTGCGCTCTGTATCTCTCTCTCTCTCTCTAACAAATAAATAAAAATCTTAAAAAAAAAAAAAAAAACCTAAGTTAATTTCTTGTCATATAGTTGCTGATAATAATTTCTAATAATTGTTTCTATTTCCATGGTGTTAGTCATGATCTCTCCCCTTTCATTAATGATTTTATTAATTTGGGTCCTTTCTCTTCTCTTTTGGATGAGTCTGGGTCAGAGGTGGTTTTTTTTGTTTGGTTGGTTGGTTTTTTTAAATTTATTTTTTATTTATTTTCAGCATAACAGTATTCATTATTTTTGCACCACGCCCAGTGCTCCATGCAATCCGTGCCCTCTATAGTACCCACCACCGGTACCCCGACCTCTCACCCCACTCCCGCCACTTCAGAGGTTTATCGATCTTACTAATTCTTTCAGAGAACCAGCTTCTAGTTTCATTGATCTGTTCTACTGTTTTTCTGGTTTCTGTTTCACCGATCTCTGTTCTAATCTTCATTTTTTCTCTTCTCCTACTTGGTTTATTTTTTATTTGCTTTTTTCTCTCCATCTCCATTAGATGTAAGTTTAGCTTGTGCTTTTGGGAATTATCTTTTTTGAGAGAGGCTTGGATGGCTCTGTATTTCCCCCTTAGGACCACCTTTGCAGTGTCCCATAGATTTTGGACCAGTGTGTTTTCATTCTCATTGATTTCCCTGAATTGTTTAAGTTCTTCTTTAATTTCCTGCTTGACCCAATCATTCTTTAGCAGGATGCTCTTTAACTTCTAAGTGTTTGAATTCCTTCCAGACTTTTTTCCTGTGATTGAGTTCAATTTCATGGTCTGATAACATGCAGGTAATAATCTCAGTCTTTTGTTATCAGTCAAGACCTGATTTATGACCCAGTATGTGTTCTATTCTGGAGAAAGTTCTGTGTGTACTTGAGAAAGATGAGTATTCTGTTGTTTTAGGGTGGAATGTTCTGTATATATCTACAAAGTCCATCTGGTCCAGTGTGTCACTCAAAGCTCTTGTTTCTTTGTTGATCTGCTTTGATGATTCATTGCTGAGGGTGGGGTGTTGAGGTCTCCTACTATTAATGTATTATTGTCAGTATGATTCTTTATTTTGGTTAACGGTTGACCTACTTGGTCAAGTAGGTCATGGTTGCTCCCGTGTTGGGGTCATAGATATTTACACTTATTAGATTTTCTTGTTGGATCGACCCTTTAAGTATGATATAGTTAACATAATACAAACAACTTAATTAATAGATGGGGCATCTTTTTTTCAATACATGGAGCCCAGAAATAAAAAGCAAGCAGATGGTTGATATTTAAAAATAAAAGGAAAAATAAAATGGTTACTTTTCCTATTCTTTAAAGATAGTTTAATTTTATAAAAATACCTAATTTAATTAAATTATGTGAAGAATTTTGAAAACTATATTGTGGTCTCCCTTTTTAAAAAGAAGTCTAGACAGTAAAATCTAGACTCCAGATATACATGGTTTATATTGTGATGCTTTCAAGGAGACACCAGAAAGGCCAGGTATTTTTCTTTGTACCTTAATGTGAGTTTATAACCATGAAGTGCCAGCTGTGATCATACCTCGCTTTCCTCAACCACCTGGTCTGTAGAGAATGGAATCATATCCTGTTGACACATTATTCTTTTATATACAAGATGTTCTTTATCGAAAAGTACTTTTTAAAAGAAAGTTAATGTTATGAAATGTCAAAAATATGCATTCCGTGTTTATTTGACATGTGTCCAAAAATCTAATTTAAACTCTAAGATTGGCTTATGTGCAGATTGGAAACAAGTGTTGCTAGACTTTCTCTGTGAGAGACAGCTTGGACTGCAAAGATAGAAAGTTTAGGAGAGTATTTATTTTAATTAAAGAAATTGTTCACAAATGTACAAACAAGTTCTCTATACCATTCCTCTGAAAAACATTTATCAATTGGCAAATCTTCCTAGAAAGTAGTCTTTTGTTTGAAATAGAAATGCATATTTTCTAATCAAACAGAGAGCATTGACCATTCCATGTGTCTTCAGCTTTTTTGTTGTTCTTGTTAAAATAAAGGGAAATCTGGAATAATTATACTCTTTCAAAGCGGTAAGCTCCATCTCATCGAATAACATTAGGAAATCAATTTTGTGGCAAATAGAATGGAGAAGCCTTCTTTAGCTCTAGCAGCTACTGGAGAGTTCAGAACATTCTAGAAAACAGACTTCTCCTAAAGATAATATAGTTTCTATGCATTTCTTTTGATTTTGCTTTCACCTCAGTCTAGGGCTCTGCTGTCCAATCTGGTAGCCACTAGCCAAAAATGGCTATTTAAATTAAAATTGAATAAAGTTTAACATTTGTTTCCTCAGTCACATTAGCCACATTGCAAGTGCTCAACACCCACAGGTGGCTTCCTGCTGCTGGACTAGCCTATGCAGATAGAGCCTGGTGTCATCATCACCCCAGAAAGTTCTAACGGACAGCATCAGTCTAGAGAAAGACTAGAATATCATCCAAAGAGTCACTTTTGCAAACAGAAATTTCCTGTGTCTCAGTTACAAACACTTTGACCTCTTTCATTCTGGTTAAGAAGAAAAATCTTTCCCGAAATTAAAGGATTGTCCTAAGTACCAAAATATAGAACAGCATTTTCCAAAGTGAGGCTCGTTCATCAGGTTCCAGGGGATGTTACTGGGAGGAAAATTGGAGTGGAGGCAGAGAGACTGGGCAGAGGTCCAACATTAAACAGCTTGGAAACACGTGTTAAGCTAGGTTAAACAGAGGGATGTCTTTCCTTAGGACTTAAAGCTTTCAGTATGCAAACATGCATTTTGCCTGAACAGGTAGAATACCACAAGCAGCATTTCCTAAGCTCTTTAGTGCAAGAACTTTGTTTTGTGTGGTGCATTTTAAAGGATAGGTGTTTCATGGAACAATTTGGGGATGAAAGCGCTTGCTTTATTTTTTAAATGGACGGTGCTGAGTCGCAAGCATACCGCAGTCACATGAGCTAATGAGACCGAAGGAGAAGACTCTTAGAGCCACAACACTGTCCTCTTTGGAGAGGACTAACAAAGTGTAATTTTTTTTTAATTGTATACCATATTTGTTGTGGATGTATTTTTGACACTGCATATTTCTATAGTGAAATCTTTTTTGTTTTCTTAAGCAGCTATTGGTATATAGTTCTATGGGTATAAGATCCGTGGAGAAGAGAGGAGGAAATGTTATGATCGTGGGTGAGCGCTATCTTCAATGATTCCTGTTCAGTGGACACGAAGATTTTTAAACTTCGTAGAATAAATGATACTATAGTAAATAAACTATTTTCACATAGTAGATGTGAACATATGTCGATCTCATAAAACATTAACTATATAGGACAATATGGTGATGACAAAGGAACTGTGGGGTTGGGGTTTTGTTCTCCTTTTCTGCACAGCCAGAAATGGCTTCAGCACACTGACCAGAGCAACCATGATGATGCGGGACTAGGGCCACTCTCACAAGGTGGCCGGATGGAGTTCCCCTCCCTGGCCTTCTGCATGGTCGGCCTCTCTCCCCTGGCCTTCCCAGAGGCCATCAGTAGATGTTGGGGACAGAGATTTATGCTTCACCTCATTTTACTAATTATTTTTTACCCCCCGCTATTTCTCAGGCTTCTGTCATCTGGTGGTAGAAGCCTCAGAGAGACACATGATGTCCTCCTCCTTCTGATTTGCCTCTGACTCCTTCCTCTTTATGGGTTCTCCTGGACAGCGGTCCCTGCACAAGCTAGTTCCTCTGACATCCTAATCTAGGGCCTGGCGCCATCATTCTTCCCTGTGTACTGGGTTTCTTGATTTCCCTTCATGTTGCCTTTAAAGAACAGCCTCGGGGATCTGATATCATTCATTCCAGTTGCTTTGTTACACTTTCTGGTTCTCACTTCAACTTTCATGGTGACATTTACCAGAATTATGTGGTTATAATCATCAAAGCAGTGTTCTTTGTTCTTTCATTTTAGCTTTTTTTAATACTAATTTTTATTGTGGTAAAATATATAATAACATAAAATTTGCCATATATAACCATTTGCGAGCATACAGTTCAGTGGCATTAAGTACATTCGTAATGTTGCATAACCATCACCTCTGTCGATTTCCAGAACTTTTCATCACCCCAAACAGAAACTCTAGACTCCTTAGTATATATACCAGCGTCGCTGGTAATCTCTAATCTGCTTTCTATCTCGACGGATCCGCCTGTTCTAGGTAGTTCAAAGTGGAATCAGAGCGTTTGTCCTTTTGTGTCTGGCTCACTTCACTTAGCGTAAAGCTTTCGTGGCTCCTCCAAGCGTTAGCAAGTGTCACGTCTCCTTCCTCTGCATCGATGAATCATGTTCCTTGGTATGGATTCATCTTTTGTTCCTCCCGTTTTGTTTTGAAATGTGTGCAGCTGGAGTAGCCCTTCCTCCCCCAGAACAAAAGCCAGGCAGGCTCTCTGACTTCGAGTAAATAAGAAGAATATCACTCATAAGTAATAAGGGTCCTAGAGTCACTTCCAGTTGCTATCATTCTGTCAATTCATTAAAAATGCCTCCCCCCCCCCAAAAATGTGATTGAACATTAAATCTTCTCCTCCTGCCCCGTGAGGCCCAACCCTTTACATCACATCTATGTGACTTGGTATGGAACCCCAAAGGGACTGATGTAGCTCATTCGGTTGCTCTGGGCGTTCCTGGAGTCCTTCTTGTGGCACCGACTCTTTATGTGTCTTTAGACGCCAGTTGAAGGTAAAGACATCTACAGACCTGATGAGTGTCTGCTTCAGCGAGGGCCATATCCAGGTTTTTCGTTCCAGTGCTTAAAACTAGTTTGCCTCGAATAAAATAAAATTGCTCGCCTACACTCGTACCTACAGTGTTCCGCCACTATCACAGAATCATCCTTGTAGATCAAAGTGTTCTATCCTAGCTTGGGTGGCAGCGTCCCGCCCCTTCTCCTCTGGGTGTTACAGTGACGTGCGCAAGCTGTAGACCTGCTAGCAATGACCATATGGACATAATCACAAAAACTCGTCAAGATATCTGTGGAGGATATTTTTTGTAGCACTGTTTTGTCATAGACAAAAATGTGGAAACAAGCAGATTTTCGGTAATAAATATCACAGTGGCTGAATATATTTTTTGACATTTCTATATAATCAAACATAATATCCTGTTAAAGAAGAACAAGGTCAATCAGTGTGTTTATATGGAACCACTTTTAATATGTAGAATTGAGTGAAAAGAGCAAGAAAAAGGTGCTCAGTGCTCATAAATATACAAAGTATTTTCTCGAAAGAATTAGAGAAACCAGTAAGAGGGGTTGCCTTTGGATAGAGAAAGTAGAGAACCAGGGAAGGAGGCTTTTGTTTTTAGTTTATAGCGTTCTATAATGTTTGACGTTTCTAAACATGGAGATATATTACTCTTCACTTTTTATAATATAAGGGGTTTGTCTATGAATTACTTCTTTGTTTTTTAAACTTATATTTAAAAAAAATAGTAATGCTGTTTGTTAAAAATAAAAGCAAGGTAACCAATAACTGAATTAGGTAGAATTATGACAGCGTTTCAGACACAGTGTTTCTGTGGGCTTAGCCTAGGGAGGGAGAAATGTGGCTTCCAACCGCAGAGATCAAGGGCAGAAAAACCAAATTGTGAACACTTGCTACCACTCACGCGAAGGAGCTAGAGATGCAGGTGGTCCAGTTTGGCACCTTTCAAGCATTAATTTGTGTAGAACACACTCTCCTGTCACACTGATTTAGCTGAATGACATATTTAAGAAAAATGGAAGTTGAAGTCTGCTCGAAAATTTAATTTATGTTCTCAAAATAAGTTCTATGAAACATGTCGGCGAATGCATTGAACAGCCATGCAAATAAGTGAATTTTAATTTTTGTGGAGCTTTAAAATAGTTGAAGTAGTTCCTAAATTATAGAAAAATATTTTCTGATGGTACCTTGCATATATCTGTACTCTAGAAATTAAATTCTTATAGCCCTTTTTCTTGTTTTTTTGTGTATCTTCCTATTTTTGTTTACACTCTTTTCCTTAGTATCAGGACAGAGTACAATGTGGCCCAAACGAGACAGGCACTTAGAACTAGAGTCATGTCTCTGTCACCACTGGTCACACATCCACTGGAAAGGTTATGTCTATGAATTACTACATTGGTTCTCTGAAAGCTCCTGTGAGGGAACAGGGCCTTCCCTTGGTAAAGACAAGTCACTGGTATTGTCAGTGGTCGCCAAGGGTCTATAACGGATCCATAAGCTAAGGGTTCCTTGGATCCCAACCTTCCTCTTTCCCTGCTTTTGCATCCAGTGGGCCCAAGGATTCTGCCAGGCACGGTTCTCACTATCTTATGCCTCTCCAGTGCAGAATGAACGAACCCCAAGGAAGGAACCTTGAGGGGTCTCCCAGGTAAATATGACCTGGTCCAGCGTGTTCTTGACTCCCGCCTTCTCCACAGATTGGAGGCCCATAGGAAGTATATCTCACAGAGCTACCCAGGCTTGCTACATGGACTTTCGTCCATCTGTCCGTTTAAAAGTTCATATTGTGACCAGAATATAAAACTCATTTCATGCTGTTTTTATTTAAGGACTTTTTTTTCTAGGAGAAGGAAATGGATAAGGCATAGGCCAAACATAAAAGCTTTGTGCATCTGCCCATCTTCCTGAACCAGGGACAGAAAAAGGATAAAAACAAGAAGGAACCCTTTCAGAGGGAGATAACAGCATCCGATGCACTCTAGGAAGTGATTTGTCAGCTGGACCTATTACTGCGCTTACTTCCAAAGAGAAAGCAATTTTCTTCCTCCTTTCTGTAGAAGCAGGCCCAGAATGCCTGTTTCTAACCCCATCCGCACCACTCATCACTCTATTTTAGAAAGAAACAATATTGTTCCTGACATACATTCTTCTTCTCAAAGCCTTGTTGGTGATGGTCCAGCATGTGGTGACGGTTGGGAATTTAATGTCGAGTGATTTCTTTTTTTTTACCCCCGCTCCTCTCAAGGTATCAGTGTTAACCCGACAGGTCCATAATTCAAAGGAAGTCTGAATTAGTTATTCCTGTGGCTTCTTCCCCAGAAAGAACCCACTCCACTTATGGAATGTCACCCCTGCCTAAAGAATTTTTGAGCAGATGCCCGGAGACAGGGTCTGTTACTTCCTCTTCTCTCTATGAACTTCAAGCTCTTCACATAGTCCAGCCTGCAAATTGGCCCTGCCCAGGTATTTGGAGGAAGTGAAAAAAGAAGAGATACAGAGTCCTGTCAAGTTATAAATTAGTCTTTCGCAGGAATAGGATGGAAGTGCACTTGCCGGATGTTTCAAGAACAGGAAGTGCTTGGAATGGGGGCCTCCTAGGAGAGAAATCAACCACTTACATGTCTACCTTCTTTATAGATGATTCACCTAAATCATTTTCCACCTAAGGAGGGAGTGGGAAGCAGAGCTATATTCAAAAGATGGTTGCTATTTAGGAAGAAGTAAATGCACATCAAAGGAAGCTTCTGGAAGACTGCTTTTCTGGAAGACATAGTCTGGCCTGACTATTGTAGTAGCTGATACTGTATTATTGAAAAGTGCAGGAGCTGCTTGATCAGTAAGAAAAGGAGAACTGGAAGGATGGGATTAAGGAGATAAGATCTTTGTTAGACCTTGTACTTCCCCTAGTGAGCTGGGTAAAAACTGCTTCCCATTATGAACGTAACAGATTTTTGAAAGGTCTGGAAATTGGTTGTTTGGAGGCTACATTGCTGTGCATAGTTTTAGTTTGTTGTTCTGAAGAAACCAAAGATTATTTGAGTGCCATCTCAGAAGACCATTGCAGTCCAATAATAAGCATGATGGAGATAAAACACTGGCCAGGCATGCCTTCAATATTCTGAGCACCATTATAAATGCTATTGATATATAATTATAAATGGACAATGAACACTAATTACCCCTAGAAAATAAGAAAGGAATCGGCAAGATGCTTGCTCGACAGGCTGTTCAACTTCCCTCCACAAACAAGACTGCTCACCCTTGGAGATGAGCCCCGAGCACCTGGCCACCAGCCAGTGGGGGCAAACTCCTGGAATGTCATGGTTGGAATCTGTGTGTGCAGACAGGTTGTAGTGAACAGCGAGGTTTCCCTCCTGACATCCATCCCTCTCTTGTTCTTGCTAACAGAACACTGAGTTTTCTTCAAGTAGCCTCCCCTTTGGGAGGTGACCTCATATCCAAGTCGGTAGAAAGTCCTGAGTCACCTAATGCAGACCTGCTATTGCCATGACCCTTCCTCCTCATGGTTTGGGAGAAATCAGGTCTTTTTGCTCTTGACTGTGCTACTCAGCTAAGTAGTTCAAAAGCCACTCTGTCATTGGGCCATGTGTTATGGGAGAGAATACGTTTCCTTTCTATTTAGGTCCATTGAATGGGCTCTCTGTTTTTCTAGCCCAAATCTCCTCACTGGTACATAGGCATTATCTTAAAAATGACCAAAGACATTCATTCACTAAGAACTTTGGGCAGATAACAACAGTAAATGGTACCTGATAAGATCTTTCTATAGTAACAAACATTATATCCTTCAGATCATATCCCATTATATTTTTGTGTGTCCATAGTATCTGAAATCAGCAATAAAACATTTCTTCTCATTCCTTCGGGCTAAATGGATTGTCATGCATTCCCTTATATTATTCAGCCATCAGTTCCGTGGTGTGGGACCCAGACCCCAAAGAGCAGTGGCTTCACTAGATGGAAGTTGCTTTCTCTCTAATAAAAATCTCAAGCCCGGATAGTGGCTCTGCCCCCACAACGTACTTAGTTGCCCTCATAGGTGGTGCCAAAGAGTCAGGGAAGAGGAGAACATTCCAGTCCTCAGAGCCAGACCCAGCAGTGGCACGTAGCTCATTCCCCCAGGGGAGGAACTAGTTCTGTGGCCACGTGGCCAACCCCAAAGGCAGTGGGTATCCTGTGTCCAGCCACATTATTATGAGAGAGGAAAGGGCAAATGGATAGTGGAAGGTAGAGGTTAGTCTCTCCCACGCCTGCCGTGAGTCCTCCCCATCCTGTCCTCACCCAACACCATCCTCCTGTGCGCATTCTCAGAGTTTTGCATTTTCATGCAGGAAAAAAAAAAAATCTGAGCATAGCGCTACTTCCTTTTTATTTCTGACAGTTCTGAGTGCTTGCTTTGTGATCTTTTCTTTAAACAATACATGTCTTTCACTTTCTCCATTCAAAGGCATGAAAATTAGACCTCCATCTCTCAATAATACCCATAAAATAGCTTTCAACCCCTGAAATTAGATGGCATTGCCACAATAACTCTCTGAATTTATGCAGATAAATAGAGTGAGCCTTCACACACTGAGAGTAGAGGTACAATTCTGGAATATTCCCTGGTTGAACTGAAGCTCTCACCCACTGATCTTTTTGTTCTAGTCTTCCATACAAATACGCTGCTTAACCATGTAGCACCACACACACCACCGATTAAAGCCTTTGGAGTTAAAAAGGGAATATGAGACCTCACGTCGCACTTGGAGTAATATCAGCATCTGATTGACATTTGCAGCTGTAGTCCTAGGAGTTTTAGCTTTTCTTCTTCTACTGCAATCACTAGAAATCATGCTGTTTTCAGCAACTGAGCTATTCTAATAAGAAACATTCATGGGGGAGAAAAATATTCAATAGATTCTTCCTTCTATTTAAAATGAGTTGGTAACACTTGGAAGGGAAAATCATTTGGGTATTCAGCAGGCATTAAAGGACCGGCCACTACATATGTGACGCTGTGCTGGGCACTGCAGGCACCTGGACAGAATGACACTGTGCCCTGCTCCGGGAGCACGGAAGCCAATGAGAACACATGACACGTGCGCACAGAACAGCATACCCATATGACAGTACAGAATCATGGCAAATGACGTGCGGCGGAAAATCGGGAGCGTTAAGGGCATGCTTCTGCAACTCCGGCATCACCTGGAACAGAGTTCGTTTTAACACCTGCCACATTGCTCGTTCACAAACCACTTACTCCAGTTCGTGCTGGGCCCCTGGGGGGGGTGAGTAGGGCTGCATCTATTCATTTGCTTATCCTCCGTGTCCAGCAGGGGTTCCCAGCATGTACACATAGCTGGACATTGAATTATCCAATGAGAGGAGAAGGTTCTGCACTATCGAAGGTGGGAGCTTCATTAAAGGCCTGGAAGGATGAAGAAATGTCACCTAGCAGGTACTGGAAATAGTCTGGGCATCAGACTCCGCACCAGGGGGAAGGCCCAGAAGATGGGGACTCCCAAAACTGGAGCGGGGAGTAAGGAGCAAGTGACCCGCGAAGCGCGAGGCTCATCGGGCTCTCGTGGGCCAAGTGTAGGATTCGGGACTTTCTCCTCAGACCCGGGAGAGGAAACATGACCAGAGCTTCTGGAAAAGCAATTCAGTGCCAGCGTGGAGTATGGATAGAAAGGGGAAATTAACGAAGTCACTGTTAAAAGGTAAACTGAGGCACATTATATTTTCCCCCAAGAGTTTACTGGAGGATACCTGGGTTCGAACCAGGTGGCATCACGCTAAAAGTGATCAGAAGCTGATGCTGGCAGGGGCTGGGAGCGTTTTTATGCAGGAGGCTCGGAAGCAAAGGAAGGTGGTCATTTGATTAGCTGCAGCTCGAACAGTTGCCTTGTTTGGGGAAGCCCGTGGGCTGTGGGTGATGGGCTGCCTGAAGTGGTCTCCTCTCTGGTTTCGGTCCAGGGGCTCTGACTTTGATTAGGGCTTGCTTCTGTGGGCAGCCGAGGCAGTAGCTCAGTCCACCCAACGCTTCTAGGGCCGTTTTGACTGATACTATCTCCGATTAGTATAACCCTCCTAACAAGCTTGCAAAACACAGATTACCATTTATCTCTCTCTCTCTCTTTTTTTTTTTTTACACAAGTTTTTCAGACATTTTAGGAATTCTAGTTTTCTAGTTTTGCAGCATTAATTTCACTTCAGGTTGATGCCTTTAAGGCTGTGGAAGGTTGAGATGCCTCTTTTAGAGGTCACTTAGGAATTGACGGAATTCACAGCCACGTCCTGTGTAATGTTTAAAAGATAATGTGCAATAGTGATTCAGTATGCACTATGTAATGTTTACTCACCTATCTTTATTATGCTATACAATTTACTGCCTTTTATTCTTTTATCTAACAGTAAGTGCAGGGGCGCCTGGGTGGTGCAGTTGGTCAAGCACCTGAGTCTTGGTTTCAGCTCAGATTAAGATCTCAGTGTCGTGAGATCGAGCCCCACGTCAGACTCCAAAGCTCAGCATGGAGTCTTCTTGAGATTCTCTCTCTCCTTCTCCCTCTGGCCCTCCCTGCCCACCCCATGCCCTCTCTTTCTCTCTCTCTCTCTCCAAAATAAATAAATAAAATCTTTAAAAATAATAAGAAGGGGCACCTGGGTGGCTCAGTGGGTTAAAGCCTCTGCCTTCCGCTCAGGTCGTGATCCCAGGGTCCTGGGATCGAGCCCCACATCGGGCTCTCTGCTCCGTGGGGAGCCCGCTTCCTCCTCTCTCTCTCTGCCTGCCTCTCTGCCTACTTGTGATCTCTGTCAAATAAATAAATAAAATATTTTTAAAAAATAAATAAATAAAAATAAGAAGTGAATAAAAATAAGGGTTTGCTATTTCAGAGTCTTCAAGATTAACTATCGCTCTTTGTTACCTCAGCACCTACGACGGTGTCCAGCTACATAAAATATGTAAGAGGACTTCCTATTTAAAAGTCCCTCAAGCAATCACATCTCCAATTGGTAATTGTAGAAGTTTCAATAGTATTTGAGGAATGGCAGGTGGCGCGGGTGAACGGTGCCAGCCACCCTCTCTGTGTGGCTCTCTCCGCATGCGCACACCCAGTGAGCAGGAGCAAGTGAAAGACGTGTCTCACAACGCTTTCTAAGCTTGGGAGCTGGAGAGCTTCGACGTGGGATTGTGTGCACATCGCCACGTGAACATCTCCCTTCTCTGATCCCCACGACTTTCTGTTTGGCAAGAGCGAGTTTTCCTAAACAAAGCTATTCAAAAGTAAGAAGCACAAACCGATTTATGACAATCCTAGATATTTTAAAATGTCTCAAAACCGTTTGACAATAGGATATTGGGAACCATGGTCCATCCTGGAACTATTGCCTGAGCAGACAGCACACCTCACACACACAAACCCAAATCACACATACACAGCACACATATCATACCATACCACACTCACACCACACACACACCACACTCATGTGACACACAACCACACACACACACCACATAGACCATACTACACTCATACCACACATACATAATACCACACGCACAACACACACCATCACACACACATACACACACATACAAACCACACCACATTCATACCAGAAGGAAGAGTCATACTCTTCCTAAAAAGTGAAACTCTTTAGACATTCTTACCAAAACCCCTTCTTTTTCTTTTTTTTAATTTTTTGTTTTTTTTATAAACATATATTTTTATCCCCAGGGGTACAAGTCTGTGAATCACCAGGTTTACACACTTCACAGCACTCACCAAAGCACATACCCTCCCCAGTGTCCATAATCCCACCCCCTTCTCCCAACCCCCCTCCCCCCAGCAACCCTCAGTTTGTTTTGTGAGATTAAGAGTCACTTATGGTTTGTCTCCCTCCCAATCCCATCTTGTTTCATTTATTCTTCTCCTACCCCCTTATCCCTCCATGTTGCATCACCACTTCCTCATATCAGGGAGATCATATGATAGTTGTCTTTCTCTGATTGACTTATTTCACTAAGCATGATACGCTCTAGTTCCATCCACATCGTCGCAAATGGCAAGATTTTATTTCTTTTGATGGCTGCATAGTATTCCATTGTGTATATATACCACATCTTCTTTATCCATTCATCTGTTGATGGACATCTAGGTTCTTTCCATAGTTTGGCTATTGTAGATATTGCTGCTATAAACATTCGGGTGCACGTGCCCCTTCGGATCACTACATTTGTATCTTTTTTTTTTTTTTTAAGATTTTATTTATTTATTTATTTGACAGAGAGAAATCACAAGTAGATGGAGAGGCAGGCAGAGAGAGACAGAGGGAAGCAGGCTCTCCGCTGAGCAGAGAGCCCGATGCGGGACTCGATCCCAGCACTCTGAGATCATGACCTGAGCCGAAGGCAGCGGCTTAACCCACTGAGCCACCCAGGCGCCCCACTACATTTGTATCTTTAGGGTAAATACCCAGTAGTGCTATTGCTGGGTCATAGGGTAGCTCTATTTTCAACATTTTGAGGAACCTCCATGTTGTTTTCCAGAGTGGTTGCACCAGCTTGCATTCCCACCAACAGTGTAGGAGGGTTCCCCTTTCTCCGCATCCTCGCCAGCATCTGTCATTTCCTGACTTGTTAATTTTAGCCATTCTGACTGGTGTGACATGATATCTCATTGTGGTTTTGATTTGTATTTCCCTGATGCCGAAGGATGTGGAGCACTTTTTCATGTGTCTGTTGGCCATCTGGATGTCTTCTTTGCAGAAATGTCTGTTCATGTCTTCTGCCCATTTCTTGGTTAGATTATTTGTTCTTTGGGTATTGAGTTTGCTAAGTTCTTTATAGATTTTGGACACTAGCCCTTTATCTGATATGTCATTTGCAAATATCTTCTCCCATTCTGTCAGTTGTCTTTTGGTTTTGTTAACTGTTTCCTTTGCTGTGCAAAAGCTTTTGATCTTGATAAAATCCCAATAGTTCATTTTCCAAAACCCCTTCTTTAGTAAAAACTTCTGGAATCTATTTCATTCCCTTGGTGCACTTTCTAGATCTCTTGATTGGTTACAAAGACTTTTACTTACTCCTAAAAGTAGGACACACTGTAAAAGTTCCAGAACATTTCTTAAAGCTGTTCTTTTCTAGTCTTATCCTTTTTTCTCATCCCTGAGCTACTGAGGGACACAGGACGCAGGTCATGTACCAGCAAGTCTGCTATTTGGGTTTAGAAGTTCCAGTTTCCTGGGACCCAGCCTCTCCCCAGGGATGGGTGCTGTTATACAAGCGAGGGCAGGCAGGAAGCGTGAGCGGGCGGGTGCCCAGTCACCCGCACCTCGGAGCTGGCAGGAGTCTGGATTTTCCTCTTGTTTCCCAAGTCTCTTGAGCTGGGCAGGTAGACACCTCCCCCGGCAAGGGTGCCAGGTGCCACCTTCCCCTCTGGCTCCCAGGGGTACCAGGCACCAGGAACAAAAGTGTCTCAGAAGGCATTTCTAGCTTTTACGTTGGTTCCCATTCTCCCCTCCTTCCTGGCCTTGGCTAAACCTGACAACAGAAGGTCTCCCTAGGCTTGGGCTTCTGGCTGCAAGCTTTTCCACTGTCTGCACGCTCCCCTAAGACTTCTCCTCTGCCCTTGGTGAAGTCTTTTTCCAGCTTCCCACAGCAACACAAAGTGGCTCTCTGTGACACTGGGCACTGGCCACAGATCGACATCCCCAGACCTGCGCAGGCATGGGGCGCACTCCCCCAGCGACTCACAGCTCCTCCTTCCGCTGGACTCCCCTCCACGCCTTGCTAGGTGGGCTTCCTCTGGTGTAGAGCATGAGACTGGTGGAAGCAAACGAGGTAGTTGCCTGCCCTGGTTGCTCTGAGCCCCAGCGGGCTCACCTGGGACCCCACAGGAGGTTGCAGCTCTGTCTCAGCCCGGGCTTTCCTCCAGGGAGTTCTGCTGTGGGGACAAGAGGTGAGGCAAAGTCACTGGCGGTCGCGTGATTTAATAGTCAGGTGATATGCTCCAAGTCTGGTGGGGAGACACAGACCCGCAGTGCCCCAAGCCTCCCGTGCACAACCCCCAGCCGGAAACAAGTGCAAAATCCTCTCCTTTGGAACCTAGTTTTGATTCCACCAGGTTCCTCCTTTTATCGGTGGTCTTACAGGACACCCTGTCTGGGGGCCCTTTCAGGCTCATACAGTTGATTTCTTCCATCACCGCTTCATTAGAATATGTGAGCATGGGGAGTCCCTCCGCATGCCTGGCTCGGGGTTTGCAAGATCCTTTCTAAGGCCAGGGCAGATAGTGTCACCCACAGAACTTACATTCAGGTAAAAGAAACAGTGTATCAAATGGTGATGAGTGCTATGTTCCGTCTGAAGTGATGACATATCCTGCAGGTAGCTGGAAAGATGAAATTGAAAGTTGATGTGTATTAGGGTCATTTTGAAGATTTGAGAGTTATCGGTAGAAAGGTAATAGTCAAAGCTCTCGAGGAATTGGTTTGCTCTTTGAAGAAGAGCAATGTAAGAGTCTTTTTTTTTCTTTCTGCAAAGAAGTAAGAGGACTTGGACATCTTATAATGGACAAACTGAGGTTGTTCAACCCCTGCTGGTCTCGGGGAGGGGACTTAAGAAAGATCAAAAGAGCCGTCTTCCAGGTGTGTGATGCGCAAACCAGGGCATCTGGCATGGACTATGATACAGTCCCACAGGAGGGAGGTTGTGTTTCTCTGGACAGTTGTGGGTAGGTCTGCGTAAGGAATCATAATTTTCCACTGAACCAAGAATGTGCATCATCAGAAAATTTCTAAATTACAACCTGTATTTTGGGCCATGACCCCAAGACTCAGCAGAGCATGCGCACTCTTTCCCGTGCTGTCCGGGAGCACCTCTCGGGAGGAGCTTGCGAGTGTTAATTTGAGGGATGGCAAGAAACTCACGCTCAGTCAAAACTAAGAAATGTATGTGAAATGGAGAAATGTTTTAAAGAAGTCTTCTTACATAAAATGTTCTTTGCTGCTCTTGTGTTCTTAAAATATATTTAATAAGCTTTCCCTGCTCTAAGAAACAAGTTAATGTTCCTATACTATTTTGTTGACACTTCATGTACACGGAAATGGTCCCGGGAGAATTGGCATTAATTATTATCAAATGATCTTTCCCTTCATTATCAGAATGTTAGCAATTAAATCACCACTTCCCACGTGTGACAGATATATTAAAGGATATTTAACTCTTGCAGAGTTCTGGCTGGAGATGAGAATTTTCATAAATGTGTCTTGGTTTGGAAAATGTTTTGCAGACGATGACTTACAGAATAGACTCTTCCAAAGTAACTGCACTGAGGCTGAATTGCCCCCATTATGTAAATAGAGAGACCGTATTTAGCTCAAATACGGAGGTTTAGATGTTTTATTATTCACAACCAGGGCTGTGAGTTGGTGGGTTAGCTGCTTACTCTCCCGGTAGAAAGGTAGAAAGGTAATAGTCAAAGCTCTCGAGGAATTGGTTTGCTCTTTGAAGAAGAGCAATGTAAGAGTCTTTTTTTTTTTTTTCCTGCAAAGAAGTAAGAGGACTTGGACGTCTTATAATGGACAAACTGAGGTTGTTCAACCCCTGCTGGTCTCTGAGGCTCTGAGCTTCCTTGCATGCTCTGTTGTCACCAAAGCAGATGGCAAGCGTGTGACTTGCCTCATGATAGCAAAGGAACCACAGTGCTACTGGGTTAGGCTCCTGGAGGCACACAGCCCCAGCCCTGGGGCACCACCCCATTCTCTTCCCTTTCCTCAGGTATCCACTGTAAACTACCACTCCTCAAGTCAGATGTTGGCCAATGAGACCCTTGCTTCAAAAACATTGAATTTGAACAGGAATACGTACTTGACTGTAAGGAGGGACCCAAAACGAAATCCATGGTTGTGGCCTATGGGCCACGTTGAGACACAACAGCTGTTTTGAATAACAGACTCCTAAATTAATATTATTCAAAAAGGATGACTGTTGTTAACATAGAAACACTGATTCAAATAAAGCGAGGCAAGGTTTCTGCCTTCTAAGGTAAAACCATGTGCCGAGCAAAATTGACTTCACTCTCACTTAGAATACAGGGTAAGGCTTTAAGGAAAGCTTTATTTATTGGGCTTTTCTTTTTCCTTCAGTTTTGGTTTACTTTCCAAGAATCATTGTCCAGTCTTCTACCCTCACATAGACCTTAACCTAATCATTCAAGATGACCCTCACATAGACCTTTACCTAATCGTTCTCCTTCTTAGGAGATAACTAGACCATCTCCTGAAGCAGCATTTAATTACCACTAGGGACAAGAAGTTACTCAGTATCTAACCTCAGATCTTTCTTGCTAGAGTCTACAGCCCATGTGTCTTATAGCAACTTTTTCATATCATGTTCTTGAAGACTCCCGGATATAGAGACATCAACATGGTGGCCGCCCCCGAGTCAGCTTGTGTTATGTAATGGGACCCAGAATCCACTGGGGGCCTCAGAGGACAGGAACCCCACAAGCCAGTCTCTGGGGTCTCTCCGCAGTGGGAACTCGGGGGCTTCCCATCTTATTTCCCGTGAGCGCTGGGATGTTCGTGGATACCATCAGCGGCTTCAAGAACACTCACTTCTAAAGAGTTAAGGAACCCACCTTTCTTTTTTCTTTTTTTCCTTTATAGTTTTTATTTAAATTCTGGTTAGTTAACATACAGTGTAATGTTAGTGTAATATTAGTTTGGGAGTCGAACTCAGTGATTCACGCAGTGGTCGTCACCGAAAGTGCCCTCCTTAATCCCTCCTCAATCCCCGCCATACATTTATCCCATCCCCCCACCTGCCTCCCCTCCACTAACCCTCAGTTCCTTCTCTATATTTAAGATTCTGTTTCTTGGCTAGCCTCTCTCTTTCCCCCACTATGTTCATTTGTTTTGCTTCTTAAACTTCACACGTGAGTGAAACCATATGGCATTTGCCTTTCTGTGACTGACTGACTTCGCTTAGCATTATGTTCTCTGGTTCCATCGATGTTGTTGCAAATGGCGAGATTTCATTCTTTTTGACGACTGAGTAATAGTCCATCTATACCATGTCGTCTTCATCCATTCGTCAGTTGATGGACCCTTGGGCTGTTGCCATTATTTGGCTATTGTAGATAATGCTGCTATAAACACCGGGGTACATGTCTCCCTTCCAATCAGTATTTTTGTGTCCTTTGGGTAAATACCTATTAGTGCAATTGCTGGGCTGTAGTGTAGTTCTATTGTTAATGTTTTGAAGAACCTCCATACTGTTTTCCAGAAGGAACCAGGAATCCACCTCTCTTAAGTGGAATCGAGGAGTAATAGTTCTTGGAGAGGCCCCATACCATTCCCACAGCTGTACGCTCATAGCAGCCCCAGAAAACTCTGCTTCGTTATACGTCAGGAGATACCTGTACCTCCTACTTGTAAGTCTGCTAGTATTTATGAATAAATAAAAAGGAGAAAGAAAAACATATCAATTAGAATAAATTCCCATCTCACAATTAAATACTTTGCTGAGTAAAGTCATAAATGACAAATCTTGATGCTGAGGATTACTTTAATACTTAATATGTATTTTATGCATACATCCGTGTAAATTCTTCCATTTCACAAATGTGTGTTAAGCCGTTAGTATGTGTGAAGTACTTGGAGGGATAAAAAGATTTCAAAAACACTGTCTAAGATTAGGAGAATTTATTCAAGTTAATGCTCAATCTTTGGGGACTAAATAAGAGAAAAGAAATGTTGAAAAGCAGTATTATGTTAAAGGGACAGTGATGCCTGGGGCCTTCCTGGCACCTGAGCTTGCTTGGACAAATGGTTTCCTGTAGAGAACCTTTCAGTCTCACCGAGGGCTCTGCAGCCAGTTAGTTCAGTGGGTGGCACAGTCAGAAAAGAGAGTCTGGCTTCCTGGAGGCCAAGTTCATAAAAGAAACGGGGAGCTTCATCTGCTGGAACTGTCAGGGTATAAAAGCAAGGTTAAACTCTCATCCCAGGAATAACAGGGAGCTTTGGGAAAGGTCATATGGTGTGCTCTAAAATCTGTGTCATCTGAGCTTCCCCAAAGTAGATTTTAAAAGGTGCCCACCCCCACTCCCTCAGACAGACAGAAGTCACAGAAGTGGCCCCCAAATAGCATCTTGCTGTAAATTAAAAGACATTTCTTCCCCATGTGGGCAGAGGCTCCTTCAGGTTACAAGGTCCTGGGAGACCTGTTTCCAAGCTCATCTGGCCCAAACCTTTGTGCAGTGCATAAATTGTACCACTGTACATGGAGGCCCTGGCTCCACCCATGTGCTTGGTGCTTAATAAATGTCTATGAATGAATGAATGAATGAATGAAGTGAGTGAATGTTCAGTAACATAAAATTACATCAGAGCCTGCCTCCCACCCCTGCCAAGTGGCAACTGTCACAGCATTTATGTTTTGTTTAAGGATGTTAGAGAATTTCTAATGGTTAACAGCAGATAAAGAAGCAAGGATGAACAGGACAGGACTTAAAAAAAATAAAAAGGAGAGTGGACGGGGACAGGACAGTGGCAGTAGGAATGATGACTTACTAGTTTTAATAGCTGAGTTTGTCTGTAGTTAAGAGAATCTGTACCCATTGTTCTGGCCTACATACATTGCATAGTGAGTTAGATGCCGTCGTCTGAACCACATACAGTACTATAAGCAACAGAAATACATTGAACAAGTCTCTGTGTACGGCATGTGTGTGTGTACGTGTGTGTGTGTGTGTATAGTGATCTACAGAGGTGGGGTCGGTAGGACTAGTTCACAAGAGCTAATTATGCATATTTCTTTCTGACTCTGTGTTCAGTAATTTTCTAGCTTGACACTGACCACGCTGGTATCATTTACAGCACTAAGTTCTTTCAAGAGAGTGGGATGGAGGCTGGTTGACTAGCACCGGCCCAGCATGTGTGTGATCACTTTGTTATATTCAAGCTGGGGTCTTTAGAAGATACACAATGCCAAGCAGTCCACAGAGACAACTTTGGGTGCAGTCAATATAAACCTACCTTTCAGTTAACCTTCTGTATTTTTAATGTGTTATATATTTGGGCTATCAGCATAATTAGACTTAAAGATTTGCTACATGTATTAATAACAACATCTAGAATATCATACAGCTTGCTAAACATGACTTTAAATAATTATCTTATAATTTTATCTGTAGGCTATTCAATAGCAAAATAACACACAAAGATTTTCAGCAATTTCAATTAGAACACATATCTCCAAGTTAACACAGACCCTTTCCTGGTGCAATTCATTAACTATAAGAGTGTAATTAAATATACCATCCAAGATTCCAGGTATCTAGATATACCAACTCTGGCGGGTAGGTACCCTTGTCTCTGGCCATCTTTAGTACTTAGAGCTTGGGAATCATGCCTCTCACACCCCTGAGAGTCGAAGCTTTTCCTCTGTTTGCTTTCTGATCATTTCCCTCATCTGATTTTATAATAAAGCATCTCTCAAATTCATTGTCTACTTGGGACAATATTACTATAGCATTTTCACATTGTTCCCTTCCTAAAGCATCCATTCACTAAAGAATTCTTTATTTAATCTTTATTACATCTCTGTAATCTCGCTGAGATACATCCAGGTAATTTAAATTGCAGCAACTGTATGACAAAGTATACACAGAGTTGTGAAGAATGAGAACAATTAGTAAGGTTTGTGGGGCTGGAATTCATTTATGAAGTCTTTGAGGAATGCAGTCTTCCTATTTATTTTACCTCCTGGTGCCATCCCCGATTTTATTGTCTACTTAGGACTATGCGTTCCAAGGCCACCCTTGTCGAGCGGGACCACTCTCATGGAGACCCCCCAGCACACGGCAGCTCACTAGTTCTCCAACGAAACCAGTGTCTGCCTCAGTTTACAATACACCAGATTCACGCTGAGTTTACGAAAGCAATAAAGTGCACAAGTGTCCCACACTGTCTGAAACACACACAGAATACTTTGGGAAATCAGCCTGGAGAGGAATCCAATTAATTGACCAACCTCCGACATAAAGTTGGAGAGGTATTCTAGCAGAAAAAATTTAAAAATAGGCCTAAACCAAACGAAATTGAAGACAAAATTCAGTAATAATTATTACCTCACCAACACCAGAAGCAACCAAAATGGGGAGTCGCTGCCTATATTTGTACAGTGAGTCACGTTTCTCTCAGGTGTGGCTGAAGCAATGCACAGTAGCAGCAGCAGAACAGTAATAATATAAACTACATCAGATGCTTACGGAGACACTTCCTGTTCCACCAGGACTGCTCAAAATGAGTACAGTTGACTTTTTTTGTGAATCCATTTGTCACATATTATAGAGAAAGACATTCAGTTGCCCAATTTTCCAATCATCCAACAACCTCAAGTTTTTGTTCTGTTTGCATCTGACGTTCAGTGATGAGGCCACTCAGAGCTCTCTCAGCGGGACGGTCCAGCCGGGGTTTCTCATCTCTGAAGCATGATACCGCATGTTTTTATTTACATTCAATCTGCAAACATTTTAGTCCACTACCATCCACTGATCGAGTGTTGGTAATACATGTACCTGTCCTTATTGAGCTGCATTAGCATATTGTGAAAACAAGTTTCTTTTTACCATTGAATAGGACCTTAGATTTTTCCATCCACTTTAAAAGTCAGAAGTCTAGTTGTCAAAAATAAAATTTGTTTTAGTTTTCTATTGCTGCTGTAATAAATGTTCATGAATCTGGTGACTTAGAACAACACAAATGTATTATTTTATAGTCTTCAAGGTCAGAAGGCTGATACCAGTCTCCGTGGCTAAAATCAAGGTATCAGTGGGACTGCGTTCCTATCTGGAGGCTCGAGGTGGGGGGTCTGTTTCCTTGCCTCTTCCAGCTTTTAGAGGGACCCACATTTCCTGGGTCATGGCCACTCCCTCCCGGATCCAAACAAGCAGTGCTTCCTCTCCCTGACCTTTCTTCCATATTCACGTGTCCTTCGATCCACAGAGATAATCTGCAACAGTCTCCCCATCACCTAACCCTAATCTGACTTGCCATGGAAATTAAGATACTCTCAGGTTCTGGGGATTAGGACACAGGTAATCTGAGGGGCTGATATTCAGCCTCCCCTAATATCATAAAGACGGGCATAAAGAATATCCACCCTGAGGGTGTCCTGTCATTTAACTCTGAATCACGCTACACAGAATGCTGACCCTCGTGCTCCCCGCTGCTCTCTTCCTGCCTAGACAAATGTAAGTCAATGTTGCTTCACCCCAAAAGGTTATAGCCAGTATCTGCTGTCACAGTAATTCCGTGCAACAAGCAGTGGCCTGTGCTGCAGGTGCATATTTTTCCTTCTAAATCTATAGTTCAGCTGGCCAGGTCTGCTGACCTTAGCCAGTCTGCTGATCTTGGCTAGGCCTCCTCAGTGTCTGCAGTCACTTGGAAGGTTGCTGGAGGAACCTAGCTGGGGCAGGGGAGCTGGCTTCCACCTGCTCTCTCTGGTTCCTCAGCCTCCAGCTGGCCAGTCTGCCTCGCTCTCATGACAGGCGCAGGGGTCCCCAAGAGAGCAGACGTGTGCAAGGCCTCTTGAGGCCTCGGCTCAAGATGATGACTAGACGTTGTCATTTTCACCCCCATCCTTTGGGCCGAAACAAATCACAAGGCCAGTCCAGCCCCAAGGAGTGTGGAAAGAAGGGAACCCGGAGTTGTAAAGATTCGGACGCAGGAAGGATGGAGCGTGCACGCCCCCTGCGGTTAGCGGACGCACAGGCCCTCCGCGCCTTCGTGCGAATTTGTGTCCCCTTTTGAGAATCTGAGTAGAAATTTCTGTCAAACCTAAATACAAAGACAAACTGCCCCTGAGTCCCTGGTGTGGTTACGGCCACATGATTGTACCTCACCTCGGACGCAAAATATGGGTGGGCCAGGTTGGTCTTTGGAAGAAAGACTCTCTGGTGTATGGATATTTGGTGTTTGTTGAGTGCATCTTCTAGCATCTGTGCTAGCACCAGGCGCCGGGTGTGTAGTAAAAGATAACTGAAAGAAAGGTTTTGTCTGATGAATAATAAAATTTTGTAACTCACCATATTTCTTGTTTGAGAAATGTCTTGTTTGAGAATTCCAGAATTCTCAGAGACAAATCAGCAACAGGGTAGGATTTCTGGGTGCAAACTCTAAAAGTGGCTTTATTTCACTATTCCAATTGATTTTTCCTTTACTCTGATATCATTTTCTGTTTACCTTTATAACTGTAGGCAATTTGACCATTGCTAATCCTTTTTAGAATGAGTTGTACTGAAAATAAACAAAGTTTCCAACCTATAAAGTTGGTAAAGAATTAGCTTCTCAAGGCGAAGTCTTCAGGCAGTATATATACTGAAACAGTAGCTAGTTGGACTGATTTTCTAGGTTTGGCTGCGTTGTGTGAGAGAAAAAACACACACACAGAATTAATCAACATTCTTTAAAAACTCTACCATTTTCTTTTCTTTTTTTTTTTTAAGTTTTTATTTATTTATTTTACAGAGAGAGATCACAAGTAGACAGAGAAGCAGGCAGAGAGAGAGAGGGAGGGAAGCAGGCTCCCCGCTGAGCAGAGAGCCCGATGTGGGACTCGATCCCAGGACCCTGAGATCATGACCTGAGCCGAAGGCAAAGGCTTAACCCACTGAGCCACCCAGGCACCCGTACCATTTTCTATCTCTGTGTCCGTGGGCACATCATGTCACCCATCTGAGCCCATCTGTAAAATAGGAAGTATAACAGTAATAATGATAACACCAGCATAATGGGGTGATTTCAAGGCCCAAAGAACCCAAAGCATAGCTCCCAGTACACTGTCCAGGACTACGGAAACCTTGATCAATAATGGGGGGTGGGCTCTGGGGAAATCCTAAGACTTGGCTCCTTTCTTCCACCCGTTTTGCTGACAGATGAGGTCATCTGTCCCGGGCACAAGAAGGATAAACTCAGCTGACACAGACATAAAGGTACCAAGGTTACCAAAGGTGGTGTATTTCCAACTCTCCTGGGTGACAGTCACTGTAATAAATCACTTAACCCTCCTTTTCGTTCTCCATTTCCTATAGAAGAGGGCATTTCCAGGGGATTCCTCTGCTAAACAGGAATTTGATCCAGGAACTCACCCATGAACGAAAACGTGAGCTAGCAATGCCGTGCTGTTGTCTGATCATCCCAAGGCCAACAGGACAGTCTTGCTTCCCTCTCCCTTCCGCCTGCATGAAGCAGACCAAGGCTCCCTTCTCATATATTTCAACCTGATTTCCTTCTTGTAAGTCTTCTGGGGCAAAGGAAAATGAAACAGTAGGATTTTGGGGATTATTGACTTCTCCCATTAGGACTGACTATGGAAAGGGAGCCAAGTCTCCTGCTCCCAGCCCGATGCCCCACTGACCCTTGTGTTCTGGTTATGAGAGAGCAAGGCTGAGGACAGGATGTATGTACCTGGAGAAGGGTTCGAAGCAGCCTACTGCTGGCAGACCAGGCAACAGGAAAGATGCCCACAGGGCCTGGAAGAGGGGGACTTTCATCCCCAGACAGAAACAGGACGGGCCCTACACTGGCTCGGGCTTGCAGCTCTGCATAGTGAATTTTATATGCAAGGTTTCGTCTCTTGTCTTGTGAGGGCTGACCTCATGGGACACATGCTTATGGCCTCCCCCCAGCCCCTGCCTGTCTCACACAAAACCCTGCTCATATGCACACACAGTGTGGACAATCAGTGAATGTTAGGACTCTGAAGTCTTCTTGTTTTCACATTCAAGGATTGAATATCACTTGCTTTGGAGGAATAGAGGTAGAAACAAGCTAAAATAAATGTAATTGATGTTTTGAAATGTGTTTAAAAAAAAAAAAACAGGCTTTAGAATTTCTCATCAAGCTTCCTGTGGTCCTATACATCAAAGGAATAAAGAGACAACAGCCAGCCCCACTTTCTGGTGGGATCTGTCCTGTTCATGCTTCCTCGTCTGATGAACTTTTCACTCTGAGAGAAAACTCTTCTCATTTTGTGTATCAGTAGTAGATGAAAGTATAATTTTGAGAACTTTTCATCTTTAAACTCCCTAAAGAAGTATTTCTTCACCTCCAAGGGGCTGGTGCTGCTCCCCTATGCAAACAGATGAGATTGTTGTTATTTGAGGAAATTCAATTCTAAAGACCACAATGCTTCTGGGACTCAAAACTTTCAATTTAACCTAGTTTTGGTTCTCACTATCAGTAAACAAAATGGTTTTTGTTTTTCTCTTTGGGAACATTTAGTGCAGATCGTTTCTATCCAGTGTGACTGGAGCCTGTTATGGGCTAGACATTCCAGCAGGTGCTGGCAGCAGGGGCTGGCCCAGCCTCCCTAACTCCAGGCCTCCACAGGTTCCAACACACCTTGGTAAGTGCTGTGACAGATCCACGCATGGAGAGCTGTGTTACAGTTCTCTCACCTTTTCACTTACATGGGTGGTCCTGGAATTAAGTGAAGGGTTTTCTATGTTTAAAAATATTTAATGCTTAAAAAATTGATGAGAATTTCCTCAAAAGGAATCATTTTTAAAAATCCACAAGCTGATTTGTGTTCATCCCACCCCCCAATTCCAAGGTGACAGAAATGCTGCTCCCTAAGTTTTCTGAGGCTCCTGGCCAGACACCGGTTCTCCCCATATTTGGGGATTTTTCTCAGTTTGGTTGTTGGAGAGGATTAGTATCTGCATGTATGGGAGGTTTGCAGCGGAGGAGGAGGAGGATTCCAGCAGTAATAAGAGAAATCCCTCTGAAATTATCTTAAGATAATGTTGCCGCTGGAATGCCTGGGTGGCTCAGTCAGTTAAGCGTCTGTCTTCGGCTCAGGTCAGGATCCCAGGGTCCTGGGATCGAGTCCCACATGGGGCTCCTTGCTCAGCAGAGAACTTGCTTCTGCCTCTGTCTGCCACTCCCCTCTGTGCTCTCGCTCTCTCTCTCTCTCTGACAAATAAATAAGTAAAATCTTTAAAAGATAATAACTCTGTTGCCTCATTGAAGGCATGTGAAACTGGAGAAAGACCTTCTCCACTACACAATAAATGTTAGCAATAGGGGCATGCGTAACGTGGTAATGATGACTTCCGACCTGTCACACAGCTAGTTCTGGGGTGGACATTTGCAGAAATGACCAGTTGTGTTACTTTGTGATGTGTTTAATGCAAAATGACACTTCGGAAAGCATTGCAGTTGATGTAACTCTTGGGCTGCATGAGGAAGCTCAAGTGTGGTCACTTTCTGTCTCTGTCGAGATAAACTCAGGTAGAAGGAGATAGATTTCTATTTCCGTTACATGTGAATACATTTTCTTCTAAATTTGTATACGGATCCTTGTTGATTTGATTAGTCACCAATGACACTGACTCAGAATAAACTACGTTATCAGTGGATTTGCTAAAAGATCATAAAATCTTGGTTGTCTCCAGATTTTGAAAGTTGTACATGCAGCTAATGTATTGTGATAATTCTTATCACAGATGTAATCACGACGTAATGTATACACTGGATTCAGCCATGTCCTTATTGCGGAGAAAATGAAGTAGAAGCCATTATTAAAGTATGCACCCATTCGTCATGTGTTTAGAGCATGAAAACAAAAGCAGCAAAACGTCCTCTCCTACACCTCAGCCTGGAGTTCCAGGATGCGTTTACAAGGGTCTCCATTTGGTTTTGTCTGCTGCGCATCAGGGGTAGATAAGTGAGCCGACAAGTGGAACATGGGGTTTCCTCTGCTACTTTGAAATGCCCCTCAGACCTGACTCTGCCATCTGCTGTCTAGTGTCACCCACTCCTTTATTCATTTGGGATCCTGGGGCCTTCTGCCTGTGTTGATGTGATCAGATTAGGGGGCGCACAGGGTACTCTGTCCACGCCGGGAGTGACAGCCACCTGGATTGGGACTGATGTCGGAGAGAGTACCCTGCTGCTGTCATCTTTGCCTTACGTTTCCCATTATCCTTGGTCTGACTGTTTGCTGGAAATACCAGCTTTCTGTAGCCTTAAGACAGTGAACACATCTTACGTGGTGTACTTCCAGAAGCTGTTTCGGTACCCTGGAGGGCATCCTAGCTGTTGTCCTAAATTGGGATGACAGTGTTGCTCATATTAAATTGCCTTCTCGCTTGGCTCGGCATGCTGGGATCCATATCTATTAATGCAGGAGTGTCCAAATGTCCTGCTAGGAAAGCAATTTGTTCCTCAGTAGGGCGTCAGGGAAGCAGCTGGTCTAAGAAGCCATCAGAGGTGATGTTAGGGGCAAGTTGTGTTTTTCTTGATTTAATGGAAAATCTTACTGATCTGTCGCCTCACTTGTCCTCACCACTTGCCAACAAGGCAGCGCATATTCATCTTCAGCCCTCTCCTTTCTGTCCCCACGGGCCTGGCATTGCTGTCCTGTAGAGAGTCAGCCCTCTACACCGCCTGGGCTTCATGATAGACATTCTGACCGTAATAAACACATTATTAATGGATTTTTTTAATTCCTTGGGGAGGCAGCACCACTGGGAGACATTCAGTTAAATATCACACTTGAACTCAACTCAAGATTTCTCAAAAGTCCCTCCCCAACCCTCCCCAAGGAGAACTGACGTACACACACCATGTCGATGCGCACTCCCCACATCCCTCCTGCCTTACCCCCCAAACCCGACAAAGTTCTTTTCTTGAAGGAAGCTCATGAAATTCAAGATGCCCGCTTGCGTGGCTGTTCTGCTGGAGTGTACGTTCCGTGGCAAACTCCCAACCGGATGTCAGGAGCAAGGACCAGACCCCAAGTTCACGTGCACTGTGTGCCAAGCAGTCTCGTCTTGAAGTGTCTGATGAACAAGGAATGCTCACTCTGGCTCTGATGGGAAGGATCGCTATGGCCACAGTAAGCAGACTGAGAGGTCTGCAGATCCAGAGATGGAACAGACCTCCCAAATGGGCCACGGTGGCATGGCCCCCACTGTGTGCCCTCAGAGCATGCATGTTAGAAATGTGTATGATAAATCATTGTAGTCTCAACATCCATGGAAAATCCAGCATTCTTTAAAACATGGCAGTGATGTTGTACAAGGCACACAGTTCGAAGTAATGTCCGTGTCTCTGAAGGCAGGTTATTTCATTTCTTGTTCAAATGTAGAAATGACATGTTTAGTACTCGAGAAGAAAGAGAGCTTCCCAAGGACAACTCCTGTGTCTTTAATGCACTCTTTTTTTGTGCAGTTGACTTTCTGGATGATTTTTATGGGACTTTATTACAAAATTATCAGACCTTAAAGACAGATGAGTAACAAATTCTTCAAGATGGAAAGTACGTTCTTCCATGGTACAAAAGGAACACGTTTAGGCAAATGGGTAATAAACTGAGCACACGCAGCCACTGTTTATCATCCTCTTACTCGTCTTTCTGTCCAGAACCATTGGCCTCCTGCTTCGTCATACCAACCAAGACTCACCCCCACCTCTAGACTGCCTTGTAAGCATGGGTGCCTAGGGCTCTCATCACTTTGAGATCCTATAGAGTACTAGTTCATTTTGGTCCAAGGTTTAATAAGTAATTGCACACATAGTGAAAGAGACAAGTAGACACTGCTCAATAAGCCCAGTCATCTTTTTTGTGTCTGACTGTACCTGGCAGTCAATTTTGACAAGCATTTCTAGGTAGAGACCCTGCGTCAGATACTTGGCCATCTAACCGACCATTGGTACTACGCTTTGTACTAGCAATACAAAGATGATTGCGAAGGGTTAAATGTCTTCACTACCTTTGTATTTTGATAAAGACCAATTTTCTCATAAATTTAACTGACGTTAAACATTCGTTTCCTCTTTTTACAGTAATTAGGGTATTTTGAAGAGCCATCTGTAAATTCATGAGCCTACTTTCAAAGATGTTTTCCAAGTCACCAATTAAATAAGACCCAGAACTGTAGGGCAACCTTAGCCATCACCTTCTCCGTTGATGTTTAGCTAATTAATAAACTTTAGGTATGGTCAGGTTTTCTTTTTCTCCTCATAAAATATGTTACAATAAAGAATTGATATTTGTTTTAAGATTTGCATAGCTAGAGAAGCAAGAAAGTGAAGAAAGCTCATCAGGGTTTCAACCCACCATTAAAAATTTGTTTTGGAGGCCCTTAGGTATGGCCTATAAACTGTGTACCTACCTACCTATCTACCTGCCTAAAGCAACAGCCCATGAGTCACGGCCAGTCTCTCTGTGAGACTCTTACTTGACAAAGCTTCTCCTTGACCCTTCTCCCCCCGCTGTCCTACTTCCGTCCACTTCTGCCTTTTGACCTTGCCTGTCACTCCATCTTAGAAAGAAATCAAGTCAATTTGGGTAAGTATTCCCTTTACTAAATCTCCCCCAGCCGGTACCAAACCCCATTTTCTTCAAGCTGGTTTCAGATGAATCGACACGCTGTTCTTGTTCTTTTTCTAGTCCCGGGTGAGAGCAGGAGACTAAGACTGAGAGCTCACTGAAGGATGCCATCTCTAGATTCTCCAAGGCACTGGGAGAATGAGCTCATCCTTTCTGGCGTATGTAGAATCTTTTTGGGTACACCACGGCAGCCCACGGCAGCTCACCGTGTGTAAAATTGTAAAGAACCTGTGAAAGATACGCACAGACCTTTTTTTTTTTTTTTAAAGATTTTACTTATTTTTTTGACAGAGAGAGATCACGAGTAGGCAGAGAGGCAGGCAGAGAGAGAGAGGAGGAGGAGGCAGGCTCCCTCTGAGCAGAGAGCCCTTTGTGGGACTCGATCCCAGAACCCTGAGACCAGGACCTGAGCCGAAGGCAACGGCTTAACCCACTGAGCCACCCAGGCGCCCAGCACAGACCTTTTTAAATCCCTTCCCTGTAAGGGTGCTCCCTCAAGCACCTCCTCACCCCGGCTGTGTCAGATCTGCTGCTCTCCTGGGTCCTGTCTGGGGTCAGTCCACCTGGGGTCAGCCCACCCGGGTCTCATCATACCCACCCCACCCAAACGGTCAGCACATCCTTTCATTCTGGGTGTTCCAAAGTTGCCGATAATATTCTGATACTCCGTCAACGTTACTAGGCCAATAGGTGAAGTCTGGAGGACACACTTAGTACCTTCCTTCGGGGTCACGTGTATCTGCACCATCTCTCATCATTCAGAGACATCCTAATAATATTTTCTTCTAGAAGGGAAAGGGAGAGGGCCCCATCAGGTGGGGGGTGAGCAGGATTTGGGTGACTCTCCAACGGCACCCCATACGTCACCAGGTGTGTTGCATATGAACACCCTCAACCCCGTGTCCCACGTGGTCTCAGGCCTGATGTGGACCCAAGGGCAGGACGGCCCAGTCCCCAGTAGCCAGGCATCTCTTGCCCTTCTAAGCCCAGTTTCATGCAGGTAACATATGTCTCAGCGAGCGAGGCCGCGCCTTCGTCCTTCCCCAGTAGAACACATCCTCAGGCAAACGCCCATCCCCTTTCCAGATGCTGCCCAGAGCCACAACGTGCACCCCCATCTTCCTCCGCAAGACCCTCCTTCCCTCCCAGCGTGGAGTGGCAAACCCCCGTCCACTGGGTCTTCGCCAGTCTGTGCTCTCTGCCACCAGTGCCGCCTCCCTCCGTCAGTCTGCACGTGCCAAACAAAAACCTGGCGTGGGGCTTGTTGCCCTTGTATTCTGACAGTAGATCAACTGTCTATGTTCGAGTCTCTCAGGTCTCCAGAGGAGGGGTTTTTCCTTTACCCGCATCTGGCCCCGAGTGTGGTCCTCAGAGTGTGTGCTCAGGCATCTGTGTGGACAGATTTCTTGTACCCAGCCCCCACCCCCATGGTGTGGCGGACCTTCTTGGGGGCCCGTTCTGTGCAAGACACCTGCCAGGGCTGTCGATGGAGGCAGACGCTGGAAGAGCAAGGGGGCACAGTGCCTGCCGTGCAGGAGGCTGAGCTCCGGTGTAGAGAGGGCTTCAAGCTGGAGGGAGACTTGGTTGTGTGAGTCGGGATCTCAGGACACCACAGAGGAAAGCCATGGGCCTGGGGCTGGGGTGGACGTGGGGACAGTCACTGCCTCGCTCACTGACAGCTGAGCACTGGGGCGGAGATGGCCCTAGAGGAGCACAAAGGTGAGGTTGGCCCCTGCCCCACTGGTCTGGCCACCCTCAGACAGGGTTGGGGCCATTCAGCCCCGCTGCCCATGGAGGAGAGGGCTTCATGCAACGCAGGAAAAGGGCCCAGAAACAGCTGGCATGTGGCCTCACCGGGGAGGCCCGGTGCAGCCTCCGGAGTGTGAGGTGCCATCTCCATTTGGGCGGGCCACGGGCTCTGGGAGGGACGGGAGCCCAACTGACACTCCCTGGGTCGCAGCTGCCCTGCCAGCCCCACTACTCTCTGGGAAAGAGCACCGCTGCTTCTCTGCCCGCACCATGTCCTCACAACCATGTCACCTGAACCCCGCTTCAGCTCAACCAACTCCCTGGAGGGGGGCTGGCAGGCCCTGTGTGGGTGCTAGAGTGACCTCCCCTCGTGGCCAGGTCAGCAGGGCTGAATGGCCCCAACCCTGTCTGACGCCTCTATGGAGTCCTGAGATCCCAACTCACACAGCCAAGTCTCCCTCCAGCTCGAAGCCACAGAGCTACCAACTTCGGTCAGGTTCATCCTTCCTTGGGAAAGTATCATCATCTAGATCTCACATATTTGGAGATAACTGTAGGTACACAGGGTGTTGTAAGGGGAACACCGGGAGGGCCCGGCGGCGCCTACATCTTCCATAACTGTGGTACGCTATCCAAACCGTGAAACTGACCTCATTGGCATGTGTGTGCGTGGTGCTGTGCCCTCGGTGACGCGTGTGGATCTGTGTAACTGCCACCTCAGCCCTTGACTCCACTGACCGCCGTGCGGCCGGGGGCTCATCGAAGCAAATGCCACGAGACGGAAGGATTCGGCGTGTGCACCTTGTGAGTAACGAGACCTGGCGATTCTAGGTCAGCCGGCTGCTCTCAGATCCACAAAGACTGGCCAGAGCAAATGGACTAAGTACATGTGTCAGCCCCATGGCACGCTGCCCCTGCCAAGCAGACTCAGCCTGAAGTCACAAGTCGGCGACTGAAAATGTGCTCCATGAGTAAAGAGGCAGCGAGCATTTTGCTCGCGTGTTGCTGACAGAAATGCACGTTCTGAGCAGCCGTCTCCCACGGCAGGCTCGGGCAAAACCCTCTGCCCCATGTCACTGCGGTTGAAATCCACGCTGGTACTACAAACTCCATAATATTAGGTGTTTTTCATTAATGAGAAAGAAATCAGTCATTCAACCTGTGGATTAAATGTGACTTTTTAGAATGAGGCATAAAATGAGAATAACTCCCTCAAAGCATCAACTCGATTTTCATAATCAATGAGTCCGTTGAAATGGCAGCGTTGTCAAGAGTCAGGTTCCACGCTTCTGTCCTTCAAGTCACATCTTTGAGATGCTGGTAGTGACCCGGTCTCACTGCGTGGAGGAAAGCAGCCTGAGTCTGGCATTGCATTAGCAGTATCTAAATGAACCTTCTGAAAAGCTCAGTTGATGGTTATTTTTAATAATTACATGCGGTACTTGCAGGTCATTGAGATAAATCACAATGTTGAACTTCACAGTCTTAGAGGGAGAAAAAAATTATCTCCTTTGCCAGAGATTATCAGGTTATTAATTTTTTTCAGTGCATGTGTGAAAAGCCATTAGCCTTTTTTTTCTTTTTCTTAAATACCTAGCTCTACCAGGAGATGGTACTTAAGCAGCGGTAATTTTCATTGGGCAAAATTACATTAGGAGAGCTTCGAGTCCTGTCAAGGTGAAGGCTAACCAATTAGTAAGTAGGTGCCATCAGATTTATAAGCAGTGGATGAGTATGCAGAAGTCTCGAAATTCTCCAAATGGCAATGTGATCTTCTAATTTCATCTACATTTATCCCATACTCAGATCAGCGCTAGAGAGAATTCCCTTTACTTATTAGGGCAGCCCAATGAAATATCGCTTCCAAGGAAACATTAGTGAAATAATACAATTTGCTTCTCATTTTAAAGGATTCCTCTTTAAATGCTGAAATCCTGACTTTTGTCGCCTAGGCATTCCCCAACTCAGTGCAAGGAAAGTCGGGGGGCACTTGGGTGGCTCAGTCCGTTGGATGTGTGCCTTCGGCTCAGGTCATGATCCTGGGGTCCTATCATCAAGCCCCGCATCAGGCTCCCTGCTCAGAGGGGAGTCTGCTTCTCCATCTCCCTCTGTGCACATGCTCCCTCTCTCTAAGAAAAAAATAAAATCTTAGACCAAATAAGTGAATGAATTAATGCATGGAAAGTAGGAATCATCTCTAAAGGCAATGTGGCCATAGAAGAAGAAACCCTACAAGATCATACTAAGAATAGAACTATATTCAAATGTATGCACATGGATTAAAAACTCATAGGAAATCCAGAGTAAGGAAAATTATTGAGTTAATATGGTGTTACTTTAGGCATTTTTGCTCCTCGTGTTACTAACAGTCTATGATACCGTAGTGTCTCCCCTTATAAAATGCAGAAGGAAAACAGACGGGCGCACCTTTGTCTCCTCGGTACCGTGTATGTGATAGAGGTTCAGCAGATGAAGTTGGATCAAAGTATAACAATAAAAAGGGGACTTATCAATAAAGTCAGTTTATGTTTTCACAGCGTAATTTACAAAACAGGGCGGAAACTAGCGCATTGGCTTATTAATGCTTTTGTGAGGGAGTAGACCCGTGTGGAATGGCTTCTGTGTCGATGGTGTTTTCCCTGGTCCATCTTGACCCCTTCTCTCAAAGCTCACCTGCACGGTACCCCCGGCTCCTCGAGGCCTCATGTGCGAGGGGCCCTGAAGGAGCCTCATGGCCTTGACCCCTGTGGTTTGCGGCCTGTTCACTAATGTGTAAGTCCGGCCAACCCACTCTCCCATAACCAGATCCCTCCTGGCCTCCCGGTCCCCCCAGTGACAGAGGGGGGAAGTCTAGTCTCTAGTCCTCTAGTCTCTAGTAGCTGAGGCCCTTTCTCCTGGCCGTTTCTCCCATGATCTTCAAGTGAGTGTCGCTACTACCAGCTCTAAGCTTCACGGAGACTTGGCCTGTCCACTCTGGTCTGCTTAGATGGTCCGTTCAGAGATGCAGATCCTTCTTAGAACATAGGTTCCTCTCTCACTTATTCTCATCTTTGTCCCTTGCATTTGTATCTGCTCAAGTTCCTCCCCAAAATAACCACAAATTTACTGTTGTCATACCTTCCCCTCTCATCCCCTAAAAAGAGTCTGGCCCCCCAAATCTGATCATAGTCACATTCCTAGCCTCATGTAGTCTGACTCTGTTGTGCCTTTAAACTATTTACCTAGTACCCGGGATTATGGCCACATTCAGCATCCAGCATGTGCTTGCCCAAGCCCGAAGAGTCCTTGTCCGACTGAGTGAGTGCCTCTGGTCTGCGGGTGCAGGAGAAAGGAAGGTCTTGTGCTTCTCTTTCATTGATTCCCTTCATTCACTCCAGTCATTTGTTCACGGTCCCCAAGATCCTAATATGCCAAAGAAGGTCCTCGGTACTAGGGTTACAGAAGAACAGTCTTTGTACTTTTGAGAAGATCACAGTTCACGGAGTCCTCTCCCTTCCAGAGGCGAAATAAAGGTTTACTTAGGTTGTGCCAAAATAAACCGCAAGTGGCTAAAGCAGTTCATGAGACCCCGTGGACTCCACAGGATCCTGTCAGGGGGGAAGGGACAGAGCCCAGCTCAGGAGGCCCCAGAAGCAGCAAGTTCCCCCGTCTAGGAGCACAGGGCACCTCAGGTGGAAGGTGAGGCTCCCGTCCACCAGGGAATCCTTGTTCTTTGGGTGATAACTGTGGAAATTCCAGTCAAGATGGTGAACCTGAGGAAGCCCGTCATGACCACCGTGAGACATGTGCACAGGAAATGTGCTGTCCCTACCACTGGGTGGCCCTTCAGGTGGCTTGTCAAGTACTTCTCTTTCCTGGCACAAATTTACTGATATTTTGGCAGCAAACATTGTATTCTTGCTGTTCCTCAGCACCTCCCTTCTGGTCCAAGTGTGTTTCCGCTTTCATTTGACTTCCACGGAGGTCAGTTTTGATGATGGGTCACTTTCTTCCAGTTGGTTTAACAAGTTTTCTGGGTTTGGAATGTGCGAGTTTATCGTGTTTGCGGCATTCAGAGGGCTCTTTGGGTATTTTTTAAAACTAATTAATTAAACCACCCTTAATGCTATTTATTAATATTATCCTTCATGGGCATCTTTCCATGTTTAGAGTGACCCTGAGTAAATTGAGTACCCGAGTTTTCTTATTCCCATCAAGCTCTGATGTTATTCTGGCCCGTTGGCCCCCGATGGGTGCGTTTGTGTGCAGAGATAGGACATAACATGTGGGCACACATGTGTACGTGTTGGGAAAAACATTGACAGAAGCCACCAGCGAGCTCTCGCGGCTTTCTGGGATGTAATGAATAGGACCGCAGGAGCTGTCTTCCCAAAGTGAGACATTCTCTTCCCAGACTGTTTCCCACGCCAGTTGGCAGATTTTTTTTTTTTCCCCCAATATCAACCCATCTGCCGCTTGTGTCCCACACTAACCTGGCAACTTGCTGCTCAGGTTGGGCTTTTTTCAGCCTGACCGCTGGCCGGGGCAAGCTGCAGTGTAGTGATGTTCTTTCACAGAATTGTCAGGGCACTTGGGCAGGTCTGCAGCGTTCTTCGCTCCTGTCACAGAGGCTTGGTGTTCTTGAATAGATGGGTGACAGTCTCACTGTACTTCCTAACGTGTCCCGTCAGTTGTCATGGACTGAAAGCCGTCGCGGGAATAGCAAGCGTGTCAGATACCGCTACAGAGGTCTGTGAAAGACGCGTTCGTCTCCTGCTCCTCCTTCCTGATGCTGATTTTCTCTAGCCTCATTCTGCCTCTTCCCTGGGAATCCAGAGACAAAGGACCTCATCTCCAGTTTGCATCAACAATCCTGAGACCGTGGGGCTCATATTCTACTGGAAGGGAACCTTGATCAACGCCAAGTGCCGTCCTGTTGTCAAAATGTAAATCATCTGAACTAGACACATTGAGGAAGAAAGGAGTCTCGTCTGTGTCCACCGCCTCTGTTTTTAAACTGGCGTGATGCTTCCAATCCAACCCGCTGAACTGCTCCTTCAAAGCAAAGTGATTCCAGCCTCGTGGGCCAGTGTCTTTGAGGGATCGTCTCATCTGGTCTTTAAGAACTCTACAAAGAACATTCATTTTCCTTCCCAGTAAGCCATGTCACGGTTTATCAGTATGTGAGAAACGTCTTCTCAAATTTTCGGATAAACTGTCCTTTGTTATTGTTGGAGTCCATTATCGTCAGCGCATGCTTCATTTTCCACAGCAAACAAAAGATCAGGGGCCTCTTTTAAAATAGCATTTTCCCTTTTAATGGAGGAAAATCTTGTCTGGACTGGCTACTTTGACATAACAGAGCTCTCTCGTTTATCCAGACTTGGCACCGGCACGGCCAGCACCCTCCCCGTGACAGTGGCCACAGGGGAAGGGGCCGACCTTCAGCCCCCTTCCCCACAGAGAGGCACCTCTCCCTGAGACATGGGATCCCAGTGACGTGGCATTTCACCTTCCATCATTTACTTTTAGAGAAGTAAAACACGTCAAGTCTTGACGTGCTGTTATTTTCTTCAGAGTTATCAAAAATATAACTGGCGCTTCAATGACATTAAACTCTGGGTCCCTGAAACCCCAGGCCGGTTACTTATGCAAATAGCTGTGCTGTGTAATTAGGGGAAAGCATTTTGGTTAAATTGCTTTTCTACACCGAGAATTCTCTCTTAGACCAACCTTTGTAAATAAATGGAACCTGCTGGGTTTGAAAATTAGGATACTAAACGCAATGGGTACATTTCTTCAATAAGCGTTGCCTTTGGTGTGTTGGTCTCACATTTGATTAACTTGAAAGAAGACTCAAATCTAAGATCTCAGACACGGCTGCATACCCCATAATGTCGCACGTGCAAGAACGGTTAATTTATCACCACGCGTAAAGAAGGCTCATCTCCACAGATTTTTATCATTTTTAGATGTCACCACACCTAAAATTCCATCACCAGAGAGTGAAAAGTTTAAGTTCCTTTCCTTGAAAGTCTTCTTTTAAAACGCCCTTTTATGAAAATATTTATGTGTAAAGACTTTGTCTCTCGGTGATGCATCTGTCTTCACAAATCGACCACAGAAATAATAAGGAGGGAAGTGGATTCCTCTCCTGGCAAGGGAATGCCTGTTGAGAGACATCAACTGTTTTTCCCCAATGAAAACATCTCTGTTCTTCCCAACACACACAGGCCTGCAAACTGGTCCACACGGGGCTGGGCTGCACAGTGGCTTCTATCTTTTTTAAATCGTTTTCATTTTTAATTGGAATATTTAACTTTAAAATATAAGTTTGTAGCTTCTCCTTAAAGAAGAAGAAGAAGGAGAGGCTCTTGCTGCAGTGGATGGGCATTCTCATGTGAAAAACAATAAAATAAAATCAGGGCGCCTGGGTTACTCAGTTGGTTAAGCCTCTGCCTTCAGCTCAGGTCATGATCCCAGGGTCCTGGGATCAAGTCCCGCATGGGGCTCTCTGCTCAGTTGGGAGTCCACTTCTCCTTCTGCCGTCTTGTGCTCTCGCTCTTGCTCTCACCCTCTTGCTCTCTCTCACTCAAATAAATAAATAAGATCTTTTTTAAAAATCCACTAAAGGTGATGTGGCACCTCCTCTGTGAAGCCATGCAGGTGTGGGATGTGTCACCTTCCCAGACTGCTGCCCGCCCGACCCTCAGGCTCCAGAGATCCTTAAGTTGGCGACCTCTCTTTTTGAGGCTCTGCCATTCTTCGTGGTTTCCTAACAGGTCATTCCCTTCTGAAGGGACACGTGAACAGCTAATATGGGACTAAAGACTTTCTCTCAAGCACTGCTGAGAAAGATCCAGAATGCCGAGTTGCCAAGGAGTCGTTCCTGAGCTAGCACTCGGGCGTTCTCACCAAAAGGAAAATGCTAGCTGTCTCTGTGATGTTATCTTGGAATCATAACCTCCAGGAACCGCAAAACCACCTCCTGTTCTTAGCTCCGGTCACTTGCACATCACCCCAGTGATTAATTTGGGCCCCCCCAAAAATAAATTTAAATGGGGCATAGAGGAATTGGAAATGATTCATCTGAGAATGACAAAAGCGATTAAAATGATTAAAGGGTTGTAAAATTGATCAGTGTGGATAGGCTCGAGGACCTGGACTTATTAAGTCTGAGGACAGGAAAGCCCAGGTGGATTTACTCGGTGCTTTAAGGGACATTATGTGGACGACACTGACCGACTGCTGAGGACAGAACTGCTGGAAATGGTCTTACAAGATGGCAGGGGAGAATTTCTAATCATGTAGAGTGGGGAATGTCAGGGCCATAAGGGCTGCCCCTTAGGAGAAGCATTTCCAAAGTAAAAAGAGCACTCGTATCTATCATTCTCCTTGAGACAGAGTTTTTAAGGATAGAGAGTCGATAAGTAGTTTCATATCCTGTTCTGCCTAGGGGCAGGAATTTGTGCCATATGACCTTGGGGGGCATCATCTATTCCTTTGAGTCTAGGGAATTATAGAAGGTCTTGAATCTGATTTTCGTGTATTCCCATCAAGGACACATCAGCTCCTACCATCAGAAACCAAACTACAAGGACACACACATTTTTTGCTATTGAATTAACACCTGGACGCTCAGATATTCATGCAATCATTTCTTTTGTAGTCTCTGATTGCAAACTAACAGTTATTAGTGTGCCGTGCAACTTATAAAAGGGTGCCACTTTTATGCCAATCATGTAATACTTCTGTTAGAGAATTGTTTCCATGGATACGCTTTGTCAGAAACTTCACTACCAAAAATAAGAATATAGACAAGCATTCTCGTGTGTCAGAAAAGGTAGGTCACTCGGTTCCTCTCCTGTGATGCATTGAGCACCTATTCACGTCGCAGAATCTGTGTTTCGCCCAGAGCCTACCAAGGTGAGAAGGGAGCTCAGTCCCCGGGTGGGAGTGGGAGGGGCAGCGCCAGACCCCTGCGGGTTTATCAAAATCCGGTTCGCTGAGTGAGGAAGGAGGTTGCGTTGAGTACAAAGATGGAGGTACGAGAAGATGAAACACCGCCTACAGCGGTCAGAAAGATCGACTGTGCATTCACGGTCAGGAGCAGAGCAGAGACAAGAGAGGAAGGGGGGGGTGGGAGAAGAAAGACTTCCTTCCCAAAAGCCGCGCGCTCGAATGGGAGGGTTCTTGGTCCCAGGGGAAGCTCGGCCGCACCCAGCAGCTCCCCGCAACTTGTGCTGGTGACCTGACCAGGGGGGTGCCGGCTGCCAGAAGAGGGGGAGGTTCTAACTGGTGATGGGTGGTCACCTCCAGTCACCCTCTGACGGTGGACAGGTGATTCCGTCCTGCAGAGGTGAGCAGGTTTTCCAAACCACACCCAACAGATACTTGACACGTTCCTTTGCACCTGAACAGGGTCTCTCCCTAGTGCCACCGAATCTTGGGTTGAAAGGGAACTCCGAGGCATCCTCCGACCTCCCCCACGGTTACTGCCTCAGCTCCGCACACCTCCCGGCATAGGCAGGCGTCCAACAAAGGGACAAGAAGTTCTAGTCATTTGGGAGGAATTGTGATTTTAAGAGACGGATAAAAAATAATAAGTTTTTCCTGACGGGAGGCCAAAATTCCCTCTCTGGAACTTCTATTCCTTGGTCCAAGATGTGCTCCTAGAAGCTTTGTGAGTTAGTTGAGCAGACCTGTCCATGAAGTCCTCCCCCCAGCTCTCTTTTCCCTGGAGCCTTTACTTCTGCCCTGCCTTTGGCTTCCTATGCTGTGGCTCCTGGCTCCAGAGGGCTCTCCTGCTGGACTGGGTTCCGCTTTGTTGATGGCTCTCAAAATGTGGCTGACCTCTCTCTACACAAGACCGTCGGCATGGCATATTGGTATTAGCATTTGGCACGGCCTTAACATACTTACCTAAGAAGATCTAAATTTATAACAAATTAGTACTGCACATATTCAGTCAGTGATCTGAGCATGTGCTCGCCACCTCTCGACTAGACTCACTAGGGCACCTCCCCTGCACACCCTGGGTCCCAACTTCGCCAGCCACATCATCCTTCCCTTGAACTAGTCCTTCTCGCCACTGTCCTGTGGGTGCCAGTGACTGGCACTGAGCAGTCGTTCAATAACCATTTGCTGGCGAAGTCATTAATTAGGCAACTCACTTTGGGCTTCTCTTGAGTTTACTGTTAAATGGAAATGCCACGACGCTCATTCTGTTTGCTCCTGTATCAGCTCCTGACTTACAACAGCAACTCAGTCCATGGATGTAGAATGAATATAGGGTCCTCCATCCTTTTTTTCCCTGCCCACCTGAGGCCTCTGACCCACTCCTACCTGGGTCGCCTCTTATTATAGTGATTCTTGGAGTTGAAGAAAGGCACGCCTGGCAGGGGGCTGTCCTGTGGAAGAGTCTCTGAGTGGTTCCCATGGCAACTCTGCCCTCCCGGGCTTTCCCTTGGAGCAGAGACTTTCCACTGCTCTGCCATGCAGGTAACTTTTGTGGTCATGATTTTAAATCACGTTCAGTTAATTGATGCAGTTAGTGTCGGCCCAAAACTCCTTAGAGTCTTTGGATCTTTCTTCGGGCATCTAATTTACTGATCATATTATAGCTCTTGACGTCTAAAAACATGAAAAACCACATCTCATTTTTCTCCATCCGTGTCATTGATATGACCTTGAACAGGTACTGATGTCTTTTCTCATGCTTTAGGAATAACCATGATAATATGACAATGCATCATAAATCAAGGTTGAAAATCTAGATGATGGGTAAAGCAAGAGTTATGTCCACCACAGAGGCCCCCTGTGATGTTAAAATTGAGCATGGGACATCTTGATAGTCAAGACAGAAAGGAGGCATGGCCAGTGACACAGTTACCGTCATCAGATTAAAAGCATACTAGTTCCTTAGGGGAAGCAAGCTTTCCTAACAGTGGATTCTGAAAGAAATCTCACATTTGACTTGGCATCATGGCCACCCTAGGTCTCAGTGAATAATGTTTCCATTCTATTTTTAAGAAAATAACAGCTATAGTACTGGCCTGGACTGCTTCTGATGTGAACTCCCCCATAGGTGTGGCGGCTCTCAGAGCTGGCCCTGGAGGCAGAGCACCTGCCTTGGAACCCAGCTCAGCTACGTAGTAGCCCCAGACTCTGGGCAGTCTGTCACCTCCATACGCTTCCATTAACTGGGGATAGAGTCTGCACCTCCTGAGGTCACTGTAGTGGGTAAATGAGTTAAGACATATAAAAGGCTTAGTGCAATAAGTCAAGCAGAGAAAGACAACTATCATATGATCTCCCTGATATGAGGAAGTGGTGATGCAACATGGGGGCTTAAGTGGGTAGGAGAAGAATCAATGAAGCAAGATGGGATTGGGAGGGAGACAAACCATAAGTGACTCTTAATCTCACAAAACAAACTGAGGGTTGCTGGGGGGAGGGGGTTTAGGAGAAGGGGGTGGGATTATGGACATTGGGGAGGGTATGTGCTTTGGTGAGTGCTGTGAAGTGTGTAAACCTGGTGATTCACAGACCTGTTCCCCTGGGGATAAAAATATATGTTGATAAAAAATAAAAAATTATAAAACAAAAAGGCTTAGTGCAGTGATGGCTGAGGTTATTAGGATAAAAATGGTACTTACGCCATGTGTCGTGAGAATGAACTTGATAACGTATATAAAGAACAGGGTGTCTAGCAAGCAATCAAGTCCATGACTTTTCTATGAGAGACTTTTTTATAACCTGTTCTAAAAAGATCAGACAGCTCCACAATGATGTCAGTAAACGGCACAGTCCTCTGTGCTCTAACAGCAAGCCATTCACCCCACCCTATTCTACCCGCTTTTAACCCATCTCATATGGCAAGTGATGTCCAGATTTCCCTCGATCCCATTTTCTTTCTCTGGAAGGAAAATCACTTTGCACTTCATAATACACACTGGGTGTTGGCTTCAGGCAGGAAGACAACCACTGCCAGTCACAGGGATACTTCTTTCAACAGCCATAAAATAATAGGATTGTCCATAGACTACGTAATTTGACATATATTATCTAACTTAATCCTACCAACTCCTGCAGTAATAGGTACTATTTCCCAAAAACAAAAATTTAAAAAAAAAAAATGTGGCTTGAAGCAATAAATGACATCCCAGGTGTCGTATGCTACTAAGTATGGAGTCGGGTCTCGAGGTGGGTCCAGCTGTTCATGCCTCTTCCACAGCGTTGTCCCCCGGCTCACCGCTGGGTGGATCAGGGCCCCCGAAGCCCTTCCCAGTACTTTTCTCTCCTCCTAGTAGAGCAGTCCCAGTGCACACTATGTCGTAACTTTCCTTTCTATAAACGCACAGGTGCCTTTGGGACAACGCCCCAAACCCCTGCGTCTCTCTTCCCTGCTGATTCCCCACGTCTCCGCTCGGGAAACTCTTACGGCTCCCGTCCCCACAGAGCAGCACATAGAAATAACACATCAGATTACCCCGTATCTTTAAATGTCAGGGAAGAGTCTAGAGTCTGGGATGCTGCTTTGGAGGAAAAGCACCAGAAACCAAGCAACTTAGGGTACTGAGAGCTTCCCTTATTCCTCACTTTGGTTAGACTGGTTCCTTCACCACCAGTTATGCAGGCTGGAAGAAACTGCCCTTTCAGGGCACCCGGGTGGCTCAGTCATTAGGCGTCTGCCTTCAGCCCGGGTTGTGATCCTAGGGTCCTAGGATCGAGCCCCGCATTGGGCTCCCTGCTCCGTGGAGAGCCTGCTCCCCCTCTCCCGCTCCTCCTGCTTGTGTTCCCTCTCTTGCTGTGTCTCTCTGTCAAATAAATAAATACAATCTTTTTAAAAAAGCAAATAAGTCGGGCACCTGGGTGGCTCAGTGGGTTAAAGCCTCTGCCTTCGGCTCAGGTCGTAATCTCAGGGTGCTGGGATCGAGCCCCGCATTGGGGGTATCTGCTCAGTAAGGAGCCTGCTTCCCCCTCTCCCTTTGCCTGCCTCTCTGCCTACTTGTGAGTCCTCTCTCTGTCAAATGAATAAATAAGATCTTAAAAAACAAAAAACAAAATCCCAAATAAGTAAATAAATGACAGAAGCTGCTGGTTCTCCACACAGAGTCTTCCTGAGCTTCGAGGAAATACTGACTTGTTTTACAGTTCCTTAGTCTCCTTCTGCCTCGGTTTCCTCAACTATACAATGGGGAGCGTAGTGGCCAATGTTTCGGGGGTGAGGATTCAGTCAACTGACATCTGAGGAACATTTGAACAAGGCACGACGCACAGTGGTCCTCATCCACAGCGAGGATGACGAGAACACTTCCTCTAAGTGGCTTTTAGCACAACTCGTAAAAGATGTTTTATGTCAGGATGATTCAATAATCAGGGCATTGTTGTCTCCCTGGGCTCACAACTAAAGCAGGCAGAGGCTCTCGGATCCCTGACCAGCATTTCCCCAGAGCAGGGACAGCCTGCAAACATGCTGTGTCCTCCGCAAGGATCATGCCACGGGGAGCCTGTGTTGCTTTAAGGAACCTCTTCCACAGTCTGCCTCTGACCTTGGTTCACAGACCCTCAGCGACCCACGGGGCGGCACTCAAAAAGCTCCTGGGTCCTTGGACAAGTTCAGCAGGTGAGACAATAGACAGGACAAATGACCAGTCTCTGCAGCCCGCCCGAGGCACTGGACCACTGAAGGGGAAGGAGACAGTAACAAATTAAAGAGACTCGAGACAAACAGCCATATGAACATCTGGACCTCGTTGGGAACCTGCTTCCTGACGTAAACCAACCAACCGTAAAAAGGCAGCTTTCCACAGACTGGGAGGAAACATTTGCCGAAGACACAAATGATAAAGGATTGATACGCGAGATACACAAAGAATTCTTAAAGCTTAACAACAGGAGAATGAACAACCTGATTAAAAAATGGGCCAAAGCCCCTCATGGACTCCCCAGCAAAGGAGACAGTGTACAGGTGGCAAACACGCATGTGAAAAGATTCTCCTTGTCGCGTGTTCCCCCGGGAACTGCCCATTGAAGAAACCGTGAGATGCCACCACTGGCCCACTAGGTCGGCCAAGACCTGGAACCCTGACCACACCAGATGCCCAGGAGGTGTGCAGCCGCCGGGGCCCTCCTTCCCCGCGGGGGGCATGCAACATGGCGCGGCCGCTCTGCGAGGCCCTTTGGCAGCTTCTCACCAAACTCAACATACCCTCACCGTACACTCCAGCCACCACCCTCCGTGGTATCCACTCAGATTAGTTGAAAACTTAGAGTCCCACAAACCCCTGCACATGCCCGCAGGTGTTTAGAGCAGCTTTATTCACAACTTGCCAGCACATGGAGGCAACCAACACGTCCTTCAGTAAGTGAAGGGATCCGTGATCCGCGCACAGAGAAGGGGGTATCAAGTGCTGAAAAGCAATGAGTTCTCAAGCCAGGAAGAGGAGAGGGATCTTAAACGCATGTCGCTAAGAAGCCCACCCGAAAAGCCTGCATCCTACGTGAGTCCAACTGTAGGATGTGCCAGGAAAGACCAAACTGTGGAGACAGGAAAAAGATCCGTCGTGGGGGCTTGGAGAAGGGGTGAAGAGGCAGAACACAGAGAATTTTGAGGACAGTGAAACTTCTCCGTAGAATACTACTAACAGGAGATACATGTCCTTATACGTTTGTCAAAACCCGCAGAACATAAAACATGAAGAGTGGATCCTAATGTTAAAGTGTGGATTCAGCTGACCGTGATGTGTCAGTAGAGGCTCATCATTTGTACCAAATTCCCCACTCTGGTGGGGAATGTACGTGGCAGGGGAGGCTGTGTGTGTGTGTGGACGGGGGTTTATGGAACTCTGTACATTCTGGGCAGTTTTGCTCTGGACATAAAGCTGCTCTGAAAAACAAAATCTATTAAAAAATTAAAAGGAAAAAAGACAGTTTTGAGCCAATAGAGTTTAGACGAGAGTAAGCGATCATTGCTAATTTTCATATTAAAGATGGATAAGATTTCAATAAAAGGACACGGAGAAAGGACTTTTGGTAGACGCAGCATGAGCAAGAGTGAAAGAGAAATGAGGGGAACATTCAGAAGACAACTTGATGCTCAGCTGGTCTTTATCTCAAGTTGCAGTTTCAAATACTTTGTTTCACTGTTCCTGTGTGTTTCAGGGTTCCTCTCCACCATTTCAGAAATCAGTATTTTGGCATTGAAAATTCTACTGCCTAAATGGTTTCTTAAACCTAGAAGAGAATAAAAATTCTTTATCAGTTCAGATAAATGATGTCATGTTGGAAGGTCCCTAGCACCTGACACTGTATCGTGACAGACGCGTCCTGCGACTCCCTTCGTCTCCTCACTCGGGCACGTCATCATCTCACATCCTCACAAGTTGAGGAGGACAGAATGATAAGTTACTGTGTATAAGAGACCACATTCATGGAACCTGCATTACAAAACATTGTTACAAGTGCTCTACTTTATTATTAGTTATTGCTAGTAATCTCTTACTATACCCAGGTTATAAACTAAACTTATCATAGGTATTTATGCCTAGAAAAAAAAATGTAGTATATGTAGGGTTTTTACCATCCACAATGATTTCAGGCATTTGGATTTGGGAGGTCTTGGAACGTTTCCTCCACAGATAAGGATGCTAGTTCAATTCCCCAACTTTGATGTACCTAAGAGTTGTCCTAGAGAAGAAGATACTTATGAAAACCACAGATTACTGGGACCTCTGCCGTGAACTCTGATTCGGTAGGTCTGAGATTGTATGCACAATCTGCACGTCTCAGAGCCTGCCAGCTAACTTGGGTCCAGCTGGTTCAGAGACCACATCTTTAGAAACCAAGCCATAGAAGTTTGTGAAAGGGACTAAAGAGGTGTCACAGTTTCTAGAGCTTAGAGAAAGCAACAAGTAACAGAAGTGAGTAACATAAGGGTTGTAAAACATCAGTTCAACCTGGCTTTTATTTCAACACTTAGGAATATTACGCATTCCACCAAGAAACACACTTTCCTTGACTTTTAGGGGAAAAAAAGTCCTCTCTGTCTATATTTTTCCACTTTTGATAGGGACATGTGACAGAGAAATCTTTCTCTAAGTGAAACAGACGGGTATGTATCATGACGAATGGCAACCAATGACCCCCTTGTGGTGAAATAATGGGGCTGGAGCTTCCTACTTCTTCACTGTATCGAGGGAAATTCAGAATTTTATGTGTAGTCTCCTAATTTGTAAATGTTGCATTTTATTCTTTTAAAACACTCTTTGGGCCAAAATAAAGCAAAACATATGCGCCGGTCGAGATCCAGTTGGGACCTTTGGACTAAAATAGAATTTGTCTGCTGAAATTTCAAAAGAAAAAAAAAGATTTCTTGATATCTTAGTATAGACTAAAGTCTGTTGCTGTAACAAACAACCTCAAAATTATAGTAGCTTGGAACAGCAAAGGTTTGTTCCTTGCTCGTGAGACACGTCCACGTGGGTTGGCAGGGAGTCCTGCTGCTCCTCGCTCCCAGTCAGGGGTCTGCTGGTGACAACCACAGCACCCTGAGTGTCTCAGCCTCTGAAGCAGGAGCCAAGGAGGGGCAGGGAGACGAACACCAGCCATTAAAGGCTCCGGCCTGCAGGCCACCTGTGTCCATTCCACTCACTTGTTTCCTTGGCCAAACCTGTCACTTGGCCCCATCTGACTCGAAAGGGGTGAGACGAAGCCACCATCCCATGAGCTGTCCTAGAGCAGAAAGCCAAGAACACTGCTGAGCGGGGTTAGCGTCTGCCAGAGCTGGTCAGGTGTGGCTGTGGGAGGAGCGACTTGAACTCGAAGCCGCTGATCTTTTTTTTGTTTGTTTGTTTTCTTTTTTTTTTTTTTTTAAGATTTTATTTATTTATTTGACAGAGAGAGATCACAAGCAGGCAGAGAGGCAGGCAGAGAGAGAGGAAGGGAAGCAGGCCCCCTGCTGAGCAGAGAGCCCAATGCGGGACTCGACCCCAGGACCCTGGGATCATGACCTGAACTGAAGGTAGTGGCTTAACCCACTGAGCCACCCAGGCACCCTGTTTGTTTTTTTTTTCCACTGATTATTTTTTATCAGCTATGGAGTGAGGGATTATTATGGGATTTTTGAGGAAAGGAACACCGAAACAAATATGATGAACTCAAACACTAATTTTTCAAAAAGTTAAACATTCCATTTATCAATTAGTGTCCTCCATGACACGACCGAGATTTGCAACCTGAATCAAAATCTCCTTGGTGAATGTAGTTCTTTATCAGCTAGGTAATGGATAGATTAGATTTGAAATTGATTAACAATAACTTATCTCTTTCTCCTGTGCGAATTTAACCAGTCTAATAAGAGCCTTATAAATAACTAACGAAAGGAGGCAAGTCTCAGTGTTTCTGATAGGAGTCCTCCTACTACGGAAAATTAGACGGTCTATTGAACGATAACTAGCTCCTCGTGGAAACAAAGGTTTCTTCCATCATGGCTCTAAATCAGATTTAGAAGCCTAATTATCATCACACAATTTGAACTAAGTATATTAAAGTATTTCTTTTAAGGGAAAATAATCGAAAAGCATCAGACACAAGCATTTATATCTGAGGCGCGAGGGGAAGGTTCACCTTGGCAAAGGTTGGGGCCATCACAGCGACTTACCACTGCTGCGGTGTCCGCTCCCACCTTGGCAACAGGGAAAGCGAAATCCTGGCCTCGTATCATTCGCTTTTGATGTGAATTCTGTCAACTGGAAAGGGGTCATTGAGTTAGCCTTCCAAATTGAGAGAGGAGGGAAAGCAGCAGCAGCCAGAAATACTTTGTGGTGCAAAGTATGCCGCCTGGGAAGGGGAAATACTTTACTTAAAAAAGAGAGAGAGAGAGAGAACCACTGCAGACAAGTGCAGACTTGAGAACTATAGCCTCGATTCTTTTCTTTTCATTGCGAATACAGAGCTTCAAAGAAAAGTAATACACCTCTGTTACCTCTCCTAATTTATTCTCTGTTCAAGTCTAAAGAGCAAGAATTTTTTTTTTCTTTAAGAGCAGAGCCTTTGCCAGAAAGGTCTTTCATGAAAGAGAAATCTTTGTGGACCCGTGTGAGCTGAATGGCTCTGTCTCTCCTGCTCCCCGTAGCGGGGACACCCTGTTCTCTGTTCCCCCTTCCCCATAGAACATGCCTTTAGGGGTACAAGTACCTTTTACCCCTTGGCAAAGGAATATTTCCTTACCTGTCTGAAGATCCACTTTGGCGGTGGTAGAGATCTGGCAAGTGTCCATCCTATAGGCCACCAGCCAGAAATGCCCCCTTGCCTCAGAACATGAGCTGACCCCAGCCAGAGGCTCTACACATACCTAGGAGGGAAAGGTGTGCAAAGCAGGTCTGTTAACATGCTGTTAAGATGCTGTAACAACATACCACAAGCTGGGGAGCTTCAAACAACAAACAGTTATTGTCACAGTTCTTGAGGCCCATAGAGGTCCAAAATCAAAGTGCCAACAGCCATGCTTCGTCTAAAACCCTTGGGGAGAATTCTTCCTTGCCTCTCCTAGCTTCTGGTGTTTGCTGGTAATTCTGGGCATTTCTTTTCTTTTCTTCTCTCTTTTTTTTTTTTTTTAAAGATTCCAGTTATTTATTTCAAAGAGAGAGAACACAAGCAGAGTGAGGGGCAGGGGAAGAAGCAGACTCCCCACTGAACAGGGAGGCCAATGCAGGGCTCAGTCCCAGGACCCTGGCATCATGACCTGAGCCAAAGGCAAATGCTTCACCAACCGAGCTACCCAGGTGCCCTGATTCTGGGCATTTCTTGATATGCAGATGCATCGCTCCAATCTCTGCCTTCATCATCAAAGGACCAGCTTCTCCCTCTCTTTCTCTCTTTTTCTTATGAGGACCCCAGCCATATTGGATTTAGGGCCCACCTTACTCCAGTATGATGTTTCTTAACTTACCTGGTTATATTTGCAACCACCCTATTTCCAAATAAGATCACATTCAGAGGTACTAGAATTTAGAACATCAACATATTTTTTTGAGGGACATAATTTAACGCACATAAAACTTGGGTAGCTAGATCCATCTACCCAACCATTCCCCTGTGTGCCAACACCATTCTGCTGCTCTCTAGTATGACCAGACAAATTGAACAAGATCAGACATTTCCATCGAACCCTGAGAAGCAAGAGCATTTTACTTACATGTTAATCCCGTGGATTTACGTTTATCCTTTCAACAGAAATATGGAACACTTTTCTGTACCGAGCTCCAAGCGGTCCCTGCCTTCATGGTACTTACAGCCTAGTTGGGACAGTTTCATTCAGTAAGCCCAGGCATGAATGCTAAAAAAGGGAGAGCTCAGGGCATCGTGGAGGCATGGAATGGGGATGTTGCTGCATCTTAGGACAGCTAGACATCTAGCTGTAAGTAAGACATCCTACTTACCCTGGTAAGTAGGCTTGGGCTGAGACCAATGAATAGTTCGATATAGTCCTACTAAGAGGCAGGGAATCCAGTTTTAAGAAATGATGCAAGTAAATTAAAATAACTGTCAAAAATAAAATTCAGTGAGTAAACAAAAGAGATACTTCTTTGGGGGCATCCAGGTGGCTCAGTCAGTGAAGCATCCGAGTCTTGCTTTCCGGTCAGGTCATGATCTCAGTTGTGGGTGTGAGCCCCATGTTGGGCTTGCACCCAGCGCAGAGTCTGCTTGTCCCTCTCCCTCTGCTCCTCCCCCCGTTCATTCTCTCTTTCTCTCAAATAAATACATACAATCTTCTTTTTAAAAAGAGAAAGAGATGCTTCCTTCTCTCTTGGGTGACAGTCCCCATAAGAGATACAGGACTCCCCGTGGCTCTGTATTGAAAGAAACACAGAACCTTGGGTTTTGTTACTGGGCTCTCCCTCAAATGTACCCTCCTCTCCAGGGATAAAGAAAGCTTCCAGCACATCTACGCATCAGCCTGAGGGAGAAAGAAAGAGAAGGAGAGGGCAAACCCATTTCCTTTTAAGGGAAAAACCCAGAAATTGCTTCACTTTTGCTTATATCCCAATGACCAGCTCCAGTCACGGGGTACATGAGCTCCAGGGGAGGCCCGGAATGCAGCCTCTAACCTGACCGCCACGCACCCAATTAGGGCTTCTAATACGGAACAAAAGCAAAGAATAAGTATCAGGAGGACAGCCAGCAGCCATACCATGCTGTCAGACAGGAGAGCAACCAAAGGCTCCTTCCCTCTAGGACTGTGCTCTCACAGTAGCCCCTGGCTGTGTGTGGCTCCTAAACATCTAAAATATAGTTGATCTAAGTGGAAATGAGTCGTCCATATAGAGCACAAACCAATTACAAAGACTGAGGGTCAATTCATATTTTTATATACTGGAGTGAATAAAATTTATTACCAAAATTATTTTCATCTGCTGCTTTTTTTACTTTTCTCCTGTGGGTACCAGAACATTCTAAGTGACCTACGTGGCTCTCCTTTTCTTTCTTCTTGGACAGCACTGCTCGGGAATCTTACAGTGTACAAGGGAGACGAATGTAAACAGAGTCAGAGTGGGGCAAGGAGCAGAAAGAGCCCAGGACTCCGGGGAAGGGTCACCTCCTGCTTCAACCCCGGTTGCTAAAACTGTAAGAATTGCTTTCAGATGCAAATGAGGAAAGAAGAGAGGCTGCAGAGCAGAGAGAGAGGAGCAGGGGAGGGGGGAGGGAGGCAAGTGGCTGGGGCAGAGCCTAGACACAGATCCTCCACGTCCACCAGAAGCTGAATGTTCTTCAAATACGTCTCCGCTTTCTCGTGCGTGTCACTGGAAGCTCTCCAGCCCGTTTCCTCTCCCATAAGACGGGAGTGAGCGTGCCTGTTGCAGAGCATCGTCGTATCGCTTAAATCGGATGATACGTGTGGAGCCCTAACACGACGTCGGCACGTGTGATCCCATCTCGTTACTCGACGACGAGCCAGACGAAAAAACTAGAAATTCAGCTCAACCTGATGCCTCCATGTGCAAACAGATATCAAATGTTTTGAGTGTCGACCAAGAAAGAATTCGCTGGAAACTAAAGCAAATGTGCTTTTACTTGGGTAATTAGAATGGCAATTCAGGACACATAGATCAAGGTTGAAATCTGAATTGCGTTTCGAAGAGGACAAAGAGGGAGAGATGACAAAGGTCCTGAGTGCAGTTCTCATTCAGGTCCTCTGTGCAAAACAGGGATTGAGCCATTAACCAGGGTTGGTCGAGTTAATATGCAGACGCATGAGGGACTGAAGTTGGCTACACTGGATTGGCCCCTTTCAAAGTGAAGAATGCAGACGTCCAGGTGCTTGGTGAAGAGGGAGTTAAGCAAGACCATGAACCCTGACCCCATTGGGCGGAGTGGCTAGGCAAAGAGTTGAGGGGAGAGTTGACAGACTGGGACCGAGCCCCAGCAGAGGACTTTCCTTTCCATGGTCTCTCCCGTGAATCTCTGGAGTGCATTTTCTCTGCCCCCTGGGTGGCTTTTACTGTGTGTGTGTGTGTGTGTGTGTGTGTGTGTGTGTGTATCACGCATTTTTGCAAACTACAAAGTGGTTATGAAAGTTTAAAATTTTCTGTTAAATCTGGTATAAAACTAAGTACAGGCTGCGTCGGCAAACATCCACTACATCAGACACTGCTGTCAAAAATTATTTTTCCATCTCTGTCTCCATGATCGGGGGAGAAGCATTTGTTTGGTTCTGTGGGTGGACCCTTTACCGCGCTACAAACAGTTGATTGAGTGGCTCTGCCTCCCCAGGCTCTTGTCTGGTCTTCCAAGTGAGCCCTGTGTTCTTGCCTTCAGGCTGTCACTTCATTAGTCACTTACATATGGCATTTTGAAGGCATGCTAATTGAGGGACTTCACTGCTGGCTTCTAACTAATCATTCTGACAGAAACCGTCTCCTCTGCGAGGGAGGAGGTGGAGCCCACGCGCTTGTGCTTCTCCGTGAACGTGCACCTCTCGGTCTCACCCCAAGACGTTGCAGGCAGAGTCAACCCCAAAAAAGACGTGCGACAAGGTTATCAGTGTCCCTCCCCGGCCCTTTCTGCGCTTCCTCTAGAGAGAGGACCTGCCGCCTCCTTCTTCACTGTAATACACTACTCTGTCCTGCATTCCTCCTCGGTCCTTCTACTTACCTGTCTGTCCGTTATCAAGAGAGGAAACACTGAGCTACGCAGCGAGTGGCTTCTCTCGGGAAAGGCACAGTCCGGTGACGGTGAGGAACTCGGGCTCTGGGGCCAGACTTCTTCCGGAGCTTGAATTGTAGCTCCGCCACTTGCTAGATGCCTGATGCGGGGCAAATAGCTTAAACCTCTCTGAGGACGGGTGTTTTCATTGGTCAAAGGGGATAACACTGGGACCAGCCTCACTGGGCCACTTGGAAGTCCATGTCTTCAGCCGGTGCTCCAGTCCTGCTAGGGGAGGACACTGAGGCACAGAGACTGAAGGATGTCCCAAGTCTTCACCCTAGTGCACTGTTCCCTGAGAGCATCTGTTTCTCAAATTCACACCAACAGTTGGAACCCTGCCCCCGTTGCAGCAATGGAAACCATTCTAGCAATGGAAACCGGGTCTAGTAGAGTCAGCCCAAAATCACCCTTTGATGTTCCCTCATGTCCTAAATCTGGTTCACAGAGCTCTCCTGAAAGCCTGGGCAAGGAAGTGCATGGGTCACCTGGCCAAGTCCTGGAGTCGCCCCACCCAACATGCACGGAAAACTGAAAGGACCAAATCATTTCACAGACTTAGTAATGGGCCACATACCATATCAATAATGACACCTACACATAGCCGATGACATCTCTCAAAAGTGAAGAGATCTACATAGATGAATAGACCGGCAGATTCCTGCAATGTGAGTTCTTTGTACCAAGAAACCAGCCCAAATGTAGTTCTCTCGATCGGCCACACATCCCGCAGTCTTCGTGGCCGTGGACACTCCTTATTTCTGTGTGTTTCTCTCCTCCCTTCAACCTGACTAGAGGAAGTAAATATTTTTGTCATTGTATGGTAATTGCTGGCCTCTGCTTCTCTTGATGCTACATTAAGTTGGAATTTTGCACAGCTACCTTCTTTCTGGGGCTTAATGCCACCACAGTAACAGATGGGTGAACAGAACTGAGGAGGTTCTGAGGGAATTGGATGCCCAGCTTCAAGTAATTGGAAGCAGTACGGCAGGAGCCATTGGAACTCGAATGAATCCAGAACTTGGTGTTAGCATAATCAGCGTCAAGCAAAGAAGTGGGGCGTTCCTGCAGAGCCTGGAGGGAAGCCTGCGTGTAATAGTTTGGGTTTTAAAAGTGTTTCTTTCCCTTAAAAACACTGTCGTCCTTGGGCTAATAAACCAAATCTTGACAATTCAACAAGGAAATATGCCAGAAATGTCATAATAATGACAGTCCAGGAATCTCTGCATTAATAATTCATAGATTTGATACCTACAAGGATAAAAAATATATATAAGTATAATAAACCTAGTTACTATTATATAGCCCATTTTAAAATATAGCCATTTATTTTTTTATGATTGCACTGCCCTGATTTTTTTTTTTTTGTAGAACTATAGTCACTTTACTGACAAACTAAAGGACAAAAAGTATAAATAACCTAAGTTCTTTGTCTTAAAGGAAGGTGAGAAAGATGGAAGCTATAGAGGACAATAAAGTGTGTGTTGGAAATGAGGGTACCGCAAGTGGTTTTGATTTTTAAGATCCTTTTTGGATGGTGTGTTCATTGTTAGAGCCCTCAGCCCCTTTTCCTTCTCCTCCCTGTCTCTCTGCCAGAGCCCTCCCACCTGGACTCTGTCTTTGCGATGACTTAGGTGATCACGCAGAGCTAACGAAGGGCCGCCTCCTCGCCGAGGGACTGCCTTCCCCTTCTGTCCACCCCCACGTCTCTTCAACACTCAGTTTCCTCCTGTATTTTTACTTTTTATTCTTATTCGCATAGTCCGCCTTCTTTTATCTCTCGGGGTTCACTGTCAGAAATCCCTCCTTGGTCTCCACTTTCTTCTCTATTCCTTCCTGAACATGCCTTGAATTCTGTTTAAACCTTGCAGTAACCAGTGACTCCAGCAGCTTTCCCCTCACTTAAGACAAAATTCAGAGTCCTTCCCACATTCCGCAAAGACCTATGTGACCTGACCTTCTGCCCTTGTCCCTTGCACTTCCACTTGATGTCAGTGCTCCAAGCCCACCGGCTCCCTCATGGTGTCCTTAAAGGAACCCGAGCTGTCCTCTCTTTAAGGTCTCTACTCTCCCTTCCAGGAATATCTTTCCATGGCTTTTGCATGGCTCTCTAACCCCCTCTGCCCTCTGACTCTCTGTTCACGCGTTGCCTCCCGAGACAGGTGTCTCCCTTCCCCCATGGTGACACAGCCCAGCCCATATCCTGTTCAGTGTGCTTCATCAGGTTTGTAATCAACTGGAACTAGATTATGTATCAAGTTGCCTCATTGTTTGTCTTCCCTTCCCACTATTTCCTGGAAACAGGGAACTCGTCCGTTTTATTCGTGGAAGTTCAGGAGGCGTTCAGTAAATACTCGCTTAAAGGATGGAGATGAAGGAGATAGGAGGGCGCTGAGAAGGAGAGGAGGGGTGGAGGGGGTTTTACTCATTCATTTACTGAGCGCTCACACATGGACCCTCCTCACACCGGCGGCCGTGCTGGATTCAGGTTTCAGGCTTCAAGACATACTTGTTTTGAATGAATGAGACATAAGCCTAGCCCCTACCCCATAAGTAAATTATATGTATGTATGTATGTATGTATGTGTGTGTGTGTATGTATATATATATATATATATATATATATATATATATATATATATCTTGTATTAGTGGTCAATACTTAATATTATTCAAGCAACCTTTGTTTGTAGTTGTGAGCCTAAAGCATTGTTGTACCTAAGTAAGCATCAAAACCTGAGTAACATGCACTATAAAATCATAGAACCTCAGAATACAGTCTAAAATCCTTTTTCTGGCCTTCCAGGCCTGTGTCAGTACCTTCTCAGCACATGCTCTTTGTTCCAGAAGCTTCCTTCCCCATGAGCGTCTGTTGTCTGGTTGGCTCAGGGGTGACTGGGCGGCAGCAGGGAAGAATAGATGGCCAGTGGGTTCTGACGTCAGGCAGACCTGGGTGAGGGTCCCCAGCCCTTCATTCAGCAGTTGTATCGCTGGTGCTCTATGCCCCACCGTCTTCTTCTGTGAAAGAGCCAAGCGACAGTCCTTAACTCAGAAGTGCCTTGAGCATTCCCCACGTCCAGCCCTTCACACACGCTTGTCACAGCCACCAGTCCGTAAATGTCAGCCCTTCTTGCTGCCAGTGCCTCTCTCCCAGAATACCCGCCTCCTTCCCTGTCACTCAATTATCCGCACCCCTTCATCACCAGTGCTCCGGGCCACCATGAAGCTGACCCCCACCTCCTCTGAACTGTTACTTGCACACCAATGTTTACTGTTTTAAATATGAGCTCTCCTTAATCCAGCTAGAAGTTCTCGAGGGGGAAATCAGGTCATGGTAGCAGAGTGCAGTTTCTCTACAACTCCTTTGATTGATGAGAAGTGCGTATTCTAATGATGAAAAATTTGAAGGCACGGTTTGTGCTGCTTGGTGCTTTAAATTCATATGAAATACGTCTGTAATGTTATATAAATTCTAGACTCCTACATTTAATCAAAGTCTTAATCATAATGAGCAGCATTTATGAAAGGGCAATTAACAGATTCCCAAAAGAACTGGAAATAGTAAATTGCTAATAGTATCCCTGAGGTTTCGCTTTTTGTGCCCATAAATTAAGTGCTTTAATAACAGAGGCAGTGTGAACCCAAAAGGGCACGAGTTTGAAAGGCAGAGACCTACATCTTGATTTCTGTCCTGCCAACGTGTGGCTCTGGGCCACGACTTCTCTACTCTGTGTCCTCTAGCTCATCTTGTATGCAAAAAGTTGTATTCACTTAAAGATGGTCAGAATATGTTCCTAAATTCGCAGGGCTGCATGGATGTAGTTCTACTTCATTTTCAAATGTAGTTTGAATTATTTATCAAGTATAACAGAAACAACATACACACACATTACAGAAGCTAAAATGAATGATGTTGTGTAAACTTGGACTTACGTTTTGGTTTCATGAAGAGCATCCTGAAATTGCAAAATGAGTTCTTTAAAAGAACTCTACCTATTCTGGGGTGCCTGGGTGGCTCAGACAGTTAAGCATCTGCCTTCAGCTCAGGTCATGATCTCAGGGTCCTGGGAGGGTTATTGTATCAAGCGGTAGAAGTATTGCTTTCTAACTAATTCATCACAGGTAGGAATCTCTGTCTACATATCCCGCATCAGAAATTTAGAAGCCCTCATTCTCCTCGAAACATTGACTCCACCCTGTGTACATTGTGGTGGCTTGGGGGGAAATGCAAGGTGGCCTGTGAATTTTAAGCAAATGTATTTTAATTATGATACATAGAAATCATCTCATTTATGACTGCATTTGTTACTGTTTACAACTATTATATTAGGAAACCGGCCTGGTGTGAGTATTCGTGTTGTCCATTATAGAATGTTGTCCGTTATAGAATGCACACGAGAGCAGAAATTAATTAGAAAGAAGGAAATAGGAAAACAGGACACAAGTTTTATTTTAAAGAAAGAATGAGAAAATTACAAGAATTAGCTGATAAAGAAACCTTTACACAGTTTTTATCATCCACCAACCACTAGTATAACCAGGAAATAAAAAGTGCTCTCTGCCTACCTCTCCTAGCCTACTGAACTAAGTCAAATTTCTTTCATGAAAAGACCTGAGGCTGTGGTCATTTGAGTGGCTAATTCAGTTCATAATAGACTTCCAAAAACATTAACAGATTTGTCATATAGCATAAAGGTTGATCTACTGAGAATGTCATACTCACCTATGCAAATTTATTCTTAAAGCCTGGATTTGGCAAATGTGCATGGCCTGGTGAAATTACCCATAACCCAGTCTAGTGGGTTCTTTTCCCACTTGTGCTACTATGGCCTGAGCTTTCCCTCAAGGAGAGAAAGAACCAGTCAGATCCAAGAAACTGGCCGGCCATGGAACCACGTGGCCAAGAGCAGAGAGCCTTGTGTCAGACCAGTGGTTCTCAGTTGTGGCCATTTTGTGTCCCAGAGGACATCTGCAGGGATGCTTCTGGAATCTAGTGGGTAGAGGTCAGGGATGCTGCTGAACCTCTTACCAGGTACAGGACAGCTCCCACAGAGAAGACCTGTCCTACCCCAAGCATCACTGGTGCCAAGTTGAGAAGCCCTGGGTTGGGCCTCCTGCGTCCTGGTCTGACTCTCTCTGTCCCACCAGCTTCACGGACCCCAGTCATTTCATCCCTAAAAGGAGCAAACCCCAAGACTATCTCACACAACAGGGTTATTCTGACAGTCAGACTGACTGATGTCTCCTTGAGCCTTCAGTTCAGGATGCTTACAGCTTGACGTGTAATATGCTTAGTGCCTGTCAGTCAGTATCAGTGCTGATGAGAATGATACAAATAACAAGGACAAAGCCATTCTGCAGATCTGCCGAAGACCTGGGGCTCTACAGTGTTTTCAGCATCGCAATAGGATTGTAGTTTGAAAGCCAATTACAGGCATTCAGAAAATGGCCATGTGCTAGAGCCAGAGAACTTGTCTTCACTCAAATCCTGCTGTGACCTTAATATGCCACTCCCAAGCCCTCCTGCGTGAGTCAAAGAGGTCACAATGAGTAATAGCCTATTTGAACTACTAATGTGCCATGTACGGGAGGGGAAAGAAACATTAATGTGTGTGTCACCTTCAGGGGCGTGATGTTTGAGGGGAGGATAGAATTGTAACTTGTTAAAGATTAGTGGATTCCGTGGACGTTCCACGGGTTTCTGTGCTGAAAATTAATGCAAGTCCATATGCTATTGGCTATTACCCCTTCCCTAACCTTCTAGAAGAAGCCTGACAGGATGCTGAGGCAAGCACCCTGGGGCTAATTAGTACTTAGGCATGACAAATCTTTCAACCATGCTCAATCTTTATCATGGTTTTCAGGGGAGGCTGGAATGGAGTCCTCGGAAACATTTGTACAACTACTAAGAAGTGCTTCAGAGTAGATCTTTTTTTTTTTTTTTTAAGATTTTATTTATTTATTTATTTATTTGTCAGAGAGAGAGAGCGAGTGAGAGCGAGCACAGGCAGACAGAGTGGAAGGCAGAGTCAGAGGGAGAAGCAGGCTCCCTGCAGAGCAAGGAGCCCGATGTGGGACTCGATCCCAGGACGCTGGGATCATGACCTGAGCCGAAGGCAGCTGCTTAACCAACTGAGCCACCCAGGCGTCCCAAGAAGTGCTTCAGAGTAGATCTTAAAAACAAAGACTGTCCAGGCAATTAATACGCAGCTCTGAAAATACCTCTACATCACATAACTCTCAGCGTCTGGGTTTGGTTTTATTTTGTCTTGTTGAAAACCGAATTATTGATTGTCACAAATCAGAAATACCGTTTCCCTGCTGAACATGTAGAAACTGCTGACAACCCCATGAACGTTGTTGGTCTCTAGCATTCCCTCACGAAACCAAATTCCCTCTCAAACTTTCAAAGAAGCCGAAGGAGAACAAACGATGCTGAACTGCCAGACTCTGTGATTAAATTCAGCGAAGGGGCTGCGGACGCCTCTGGAAATTCTCAGAAACTATAAAACATTAAATATGCCTCTTATTGGAAATCTAAGCTCAACTACTGAAGTGCTTATGAAAGCCATATTATAAAGCTGTTGTAAGATCGCCTTTTGTTTTAATACCAAAAAGTTGTGGAAGACCTCTGCAAAACGCTTATGAAAATTCAATTAACCTTTGTGGGGGGATAAAAAAGCCAGAAACACTGCCAGAACTGGGATCATTATCCCCATCCTGGCCTCATGGTCAAGGAGAGCCAAGGACTCAAACTAAGTCAAATACTCTACAATCAGACTAACTTGCAGGGAATTAATGGTACCACAGAAGGCATTCTTCATGCTTCCCTGCCTCTGTGATGTGCAGTTGTACCCTATCCAAATTTTTTCCTAAGATATCCAAAATTAGATAAAGAAAACAGGTATTTAAAAGCCAGTTCTCAAGCTAGCTAATCTCTCTGATGGCTAGCTTTCTCTCTTAAAATACTCATCCATATTATTCACTTATATACTCGTGTTTGTATCCGTAACTATTGTTTTCTTGACCTTAATAGTAGGGACAATGTCACATTCCTCATATGTGAAATAAAGGACCCAGTTTTTTCCTTCTATGAGCTCCTTGAAGGAAATTATTTTGATCCTAACATAACCTAATATATTAGCATCCTGACAAATATTCTTTAAACAGTCAACATTAGGCAGTAGTTAGGAAATGTTATGTCATAAACTTCCTAAAATGACTACTCGAGCCATGAAATTTTAATTTATAATTTGACATGAATCTAGTTGGGAAACATGACTTAAATGCTTGTTTTTGTTTCAGGTTATTATCTCTTTGACTATACAGTTTACAAAAATGTGTGTGTGTGTTCGTTTTAATTGGGGTAAAGTATTTCTTTGAAAATCACCTACCTTTTCTGGGGCGGCTGGGTGGCTCACTGGGTTAAAGCCTCTGCCTTCAGCTCAAGTCATGGCCCCAGGGTCCTGGGATCGAGCCCTGCATTAGCCTTTCTGCTCAGCAGGGAGTCTGCTTCCCTTCTTCTCTCTCTGCCTGTCAAATAAATAAATAAAATCTTTAAAACAAAAAAGGAAGGAAGGAAGGAAGGAAGGAAGGAAGGAAGGAAGGAAGGAAGGAAGGAAATCACCTACCTTTTCCATTTTAAGTGCCTGTCAAATCCATCCCTGGTAAATTATAATATTGCTGCACTTTCTTCCAAAATGCACATCTTAATTTCGCAGAGCCCCACGAATGTTCTAAAGGACCTGGAACAAACTGTATTCTTTTTCCTTCTTTTCCCCCTTCCTTGGTTCCCTTCTTTGAAAAGTGACCCAGACTATGTTTCTATGAAAAGAGAAGAAAACAGCATAGGATTTGAGCTATTTCACTCATGTGTTCTAGGGTATAACAATAATAAAGAGATCAAATAGAATGATAGATTTCAGATCCTAAAACCCATAGTTAAGTGACAGCTGCCTTTTGTAAAAACCTAATCCACTGCCTAGACTGTTTTGAGCCCAGTTTCTTATCCATTTCCTGAAGCTTCTGTTACCCCATGCATGCTCCCCCCCCCACTGGGGCGGTCAAGTAGAAGGAACTATTCGGTAGAAAGGGGATAGGAATTCTTAAAGAAAAATGTTGTGATTTTCATTGGATGAGCCTTTCATGACAACAGCTTTTACACCTTTTGTATAGCTTTTAAGGAATACATTCAGGATCTTCCAGTAGTGTTATGAATGTATTTGTTCAAGACACTGCCTTGACTTGAATATTCAAATATTCTTTGTGGTTTATCAAGTAGAAGGGCAGTGATGACCTGCTTCTTCACACTGCTGCTATGAGCAAGTAGGCTCCGTCCGTTCCCCCAGGACCCCCACTAAGATGTTCTGGATTGTTCATTCCCATGTCTGGTTACCATGGAGAAAGCTGCACCATCCGTTTGTTTCCGGTTACCAAGTGGTTGTTAGTGCATTGCTTATGAAAATGGTTTCTCTAATGCTAATTAGTTATAGCAAGGAAATTAAAAGCTGTGCCTGATTTTCTTTATTGATACTCTTTCAGATAAAGGGTTGAAATTACTAATTATACTTTCTGGCAAAAGAAAGCGTTCACTTAGTATGTAATGAGTTTGGTTTTAACTCTTTTCTTACCTTCTATTGAGGACTCTTGGTTATGTGGTTTTCTACAAAGGATTCAATATGCCCTAAGTCTCATCTGCTTCTTGGAATGGTATGTTTGTCTTCTTCTGCCTAAAATCCCAGATCCATCAAGCTGCAAGAGACCCATTATAGCAGTGTTCATAATATCAGTGTAATCAGATGCTGCTTCTGATACTCACCAACTCTGTGACTGCTAGCAAAGTGCTTAGGCTCTCAATGTCCTCATATGTGAAATAAAGGAATTAGGACCCAGTTTTTCAGGATTATTATGTGGTAAAATGGGAACATCAGGCTAGCTTCATAGGCATGTGACCCTGCTGGGCTCCTATGTGGTTGTCACCATCTTGAAATGCTAAGTAATTTTCAAACTAGGGCTCTGCATTGGGCTCTGCGAGGAATAGTTAGGATAAGCTAGGCTATGCTGCAGTAATGATAAATTCCTTCAAATCTCAGTGGCTTAACAGAACCAAAGGTTTTCTTACTCATGCTACCTGTCCAGCACACATCCCAAGGATGCTTCACACATCCTCATCATTCAGAGACACAGATACAAGGAGTCGCATTTTGACTTGAATGGCTGCACCAAAGGAAAAAGCACAAAGAGAATTGTGCACCAGTCCTTAAAGTTCCTACTCCTTTGTCCACACTTGTTTGTCCAGAGAAAACCACACGGCCCGTCTAATGTTAAGGGAGTGGGAAATGTTTTCCTTCTATGCACCTGGACAGCCAAGCTGGAGTAGTTAGTAAACAAAACCAACACCATCACGGGACAACGGAGTGCCCACTAACACCTGCTGTTCCCAACCCACCCTTGAGAGTGGCACATTTTAAGATTTCAAATCTCTCCTAAAACCAGCTCAAACCAAATTCCCTGAAAGTAAGATAATTTTTCTTTTAAGAGAAATCCTAACTCTCTTATTTTCCAACCAGCACAAGATTCCTTGACGGTCATCCTCCCTGGGGATGGAGCATATGCTGAGAAAGTTAATGTTGCAGCATCAGGATTAAATCCTTCCCCTCTGAATTAAAAAACTTAAACCAGCACTGCCGATTCCTTCATTACATTTTCTCAAAACTGAAATGGCATTGCTGTTTGTTTTGTGATGGTGAAATATAACTGTGTAACACATTCAGATGAGGTGAAAAGGTACTTTGTACTACGTACAAAGAAGTAATACCACTACTCACTACTACATTTTTTGTCTTTCTAGACATTTTAGGAAACACACCCACACTTGAAAAACTTTTGAATATTCATATTATTGTACATACTAACTTGTACATAGTGGTTTTACTAAATGCTGTTTCATGCACATATGTGTAATACATATAGTTATAATAATATTATTTTTGAATTTTATCATTGTGATAATCACCTGATATGCAATCATGTGGTATATATGAGGATTTGTGACCCTTGGCCTCCAGTCTCCAGTTACAGACTCTAGAGGTAACCACTCAGTGGTGGTTCTCATTCCAGAAATGCTCTGCACATACATATGCAAATACATGTATTTTTAATTTTCTACCCAAATTGTTGCATCTTACATATAAATTTTTTTAATTGCTACACATTGTTGCACTTTATGAATATATCATAATTTGCTCTGAATGCACTACCTATAGATGAGCTTTAAACTTTTTTGCTATTATAAGCAACTTTACAAAAAATATTTTTTTGCCTAAAACTCTTAGAGTTTACCTGGTTATTCTCTTAGAATACATTTACAGGAGTAAAATACTGTTGCTGATTATTAATGAATATTCTAAATTTTTATAATACCTCATGGCTATATCTGTACCATTGTATTCATATATCTGTATATCTACATAAAGCTTATTAGTTGCTTATTTGATAATTCATTCAGAAATATTTGAAGAGGCTGCTTACCAGCCATTTTGAGGAGTATATGAAATAATCCTTTCAAAAGCATTTTGTAGGGGTGCCTTCAGTGAATCAGCAGGTTAAGCATTTGACTCTTGATTTCAGCTGAGATCATGATCTCAGTGTTGTGAGATAAAGCCCCACATCAGGCTCTGTGCTGGGCATGGACCTGCTTAAGATTCTTTCTCTCCCTCTCCCCTAAAAAAAAAAAAATAGTACTTCATAAATTATTAATACATGTGTAAGCATAATAATGGTTGATAGTAATGATTAATATTATTTATTTTATAGTATGGACTATCTACTTACATTATTTTGTGACTAAGTAATAATAAGAAAATATATACCTGCCATACATTAGGTTCACATTCCAGTGGAAGTGGTACTATAAATAGAGGTATAATGTGCATGAATAAGCATCATGCAATCATAGAACTATAGGATGAAAAGTGATGACAACTACACATCTTGTTCTGCCCAAGACAGGCTGGGCCATGCCTCTTTGTCCTGGAGTACCTGCTAATACTCTCCCCTTCACTCTCTAAACCGTGCAGTTAAACAGTAAATCGTATGGTCATCCTGCTTGTGAGTAAATTAATAACGCCCAAACCTTGGAAAAGATATCCTTAATCTGCCCATGCCTAGTGTCATTTCCATGTCCTCAGAAGAACTAAGACACAATTTATCTTTGTGAGTTCGGTTCACTGGGATGCATACAATTATTTATTTATACCTCCCACAGATCCTCCCTTCGAAGGCTACTTTTCATATCATCCTTTCTCATTTTAGAAACTGGTCTCCATCTTCTGCCTCTACACTAGATCCAGGGGATCCTGTTCCCTCCCAGATTGTACTAGGGAGCAAGAAAGGAGTTGCATAAACATTCTCAGAGAATTTGCTGCCCTGATCAGGGTAGTTCTGGTTATCAGTAGTGCTTATGCGTAATAATATGACTTATCTATTTATTTTTTCTAATGTTCATATTTTTTCATCCATCATACAGAAAAAATATATATTTTTAAACTATCTATATAAAAACACCAAACAATTTAACCTTTCACCTTTTCTATGACCATCCCGCAAATAAAGTTACATAAAATAAATTTGTCTTTCTGCACTGCCCCTGAGTTAAGGGAAGACCATTTTTGTAACCATTCTTCCTTCATTAACCTTGCACTGAATAAAATTCCCAGCCACTTTTTCATCACCAACACAAAGTTGCCAATAGCCTACAAGAAGTATCACTTCATGTTTTTAACACTTTTAAAGCAAAATAACCTCTTTTTAAAGTGCGAGGTAGGAAATGCCACAAGAACAGTGTTCTCTGATAATTAACCACAGTGGTGAGGTAAGTGCTCTTGGCTTTTCCTCAGGATAGCTCGCTATTCAGCATCATCCAAGTTAATTAACAGACATAATGCTCACTTCCTTGCAGATCTCACTGCCTAATTAGAACTGCATGTGTTGGTTTGCATCAAAGCCATTTCACCTCTGCTCCCCGACCAGTGACTCTGTTAGCAGCTCCTGTGAGCTGGCTCCCGATCTCCATCCCCTCCTTCTCATGCTAGATAACTTCCTCACAGAGAGTGTGAGACGGTGAAGCATGGTCTCATTCCATGGTAATTACGGAATGTCCCAGTTAGAGCCAGAATGTGGAAATTTCCCGCTCCTTCCAGCATGTCTCCAGTGCACTCAGAAATTGATCGCTGTGTGATGGAACCACAAGTGCCAAGGGGACAGTCGGTGGGTTCTTCTGCCTCCTGGCAGCTCTGACTTCCCTACAACTGTCCTTTCCCTGGAAGCCATTTATAATGGCCTTTTTAATCACCATCATCAATGGTAGGGAGCCCTCAGGAACATCTTATGCTTTCAAAAAAAAAAAAAATGTTTAACATGAGCTGGCAACTGATATTTGGATTTTCTCAGGGAAAGGCATTTTAAATGTTTGGGTTCTATGTTTGAGCTGAGTTCTTCCCCCCCCCCCCCCCCTTTTTTTTTTTTTTTTCAATTTCTTTTCAGTGTTCCAGAATTCATTGTTTATGCGCCACACCCAGTGCTCCATGCAGTACGTGCCCTCCTTAATACCCACCACCAGGCTCACCCAACCCCATACCCCCTCCCCTCCAAAACCCTCAGTTTTTTCTCAGAGTCCACAGTCTCTCATGGTTTATCTCCCCCTCCAGTTTCCCCCAACTCACTTCTATCCATCTCCCCATGTCCTCCATGTTACTCCTTATGCTGCACAAATAAGCGAATTCATTTGATAATTGACTCTCTCTGCTTGACTTATTTCACTCAGCATAATCTCTTCCAGTCCCATCCATGTTGATACAAAAGTCAGGTATTCATCCTTTCTGATGGGGACATAATACGCCATAGTGTATATGGACCATATCTTCTTTACCCATTCGTCCGTTGAAGGGCATCTTGGTTCTTTCCATAATAGTGACTTGACCATAAGGTCTCTTCTAAGACCTTAGAAGAGAAAATTACTAAATACAACTAAATTCTTAAAATTCTGCTTTTCCACAGATGTGTCAAAAGCATCAACTTCTCCTTAAAATCTCATTATTTTCTCAGTATAAAATATCAAACTGCTAGTAAAGTTTTCTTAGCTATTTTGTGCCACAGACCCCTGTGGAAATTTGATGAAAATTTTGGGCATTACCATAGAATAATATTCTTTAAGTGGTATACAATGAAATACATAAAATTCAAAAGAAATCCAGTTATCAAAATCATTAAATTTGTGATTTGTAATATGTGCTTCTTTCCTGTGCATTAAATAACAAGTCAATACATTTAAAATACATTCATTTAAAGACATTTAAAGAGGGGCACCTGGGTGGCTCAGTGGGTTAAGCCTCTGCCTTCGGCTAAGGTCATGATCCCAGGGTCCTGGGATAGAGCCCCTGCATCTGGCTCTCTGTTCAGCGGGGAGCCTGCTTCCCTCTCTCTCTCTCTGCCTGCCTCTCTGCCTACTTGTGATCTCTGTCTGTCAAATAAATAAATAAAATCTTAAAAAAGAAAAGAAAAGAATGGAGGGACTTTCTCTTTAAAAATAAAATAAAATAAAGACATTTAAAGACATGTCATCCCAAGCTTTTCTGCTTGGTCAGAGTGAGAACATTACACTGTCTTTGATCACTTCCTTCCCCGTAATGGTCAAGAAACAATTGTAGATGAGAACACTGGACAGCACCATGTGTCTGGGTCACCAACACAAGAAGAAACTCCTGTGTTCTCACAGTGCACAGCTACATTACACAAGTAGAACATTGGTCACATGCAATCTATTGCAAATTGAAGAATAATGAACATCAATGATATTTTAAGCTATCTGTAGCAACCCTAAAATGATACGAAAATATCTGTGATTCTTATTTATGACAAAGTCACAGATACCACTAATACTACTGACATTTTTTCTACATTTGCAATTTTTTTAAATGCTCAATTTTAGGTAGTAGTGAACATAAATATGTAACTTTTTCCTATCCAAATTCACAGACTCCAAGGAATCCCAGGAATAGCCCTCAACACTGTGGGAAATAAGACAATCTGTGGTTGGGATAGGAAGGCTAAGGTGAGGGAGAATAACCAGCAGGGATCCAACAAGCGAAGGGTTATTGGGACTTGGCCACATACCAGGCACTGTGCTAGACACATCCCTGGAGTGACCCATTTATTCCTCACTTGAATGCCAGAGGCTACATGGTACAAGTCAATGATACAGCCATAATTCAAATCCCTTCTACAGGACAGGTAGAATTACGTACTGGTAACTTCGGAAAAAGTCAACTGACAATGCACCACCCCCTTTTCTGTCTTGGGAGCAGTTCTCAGGTTCTGCTATTTTTCCAGGAAATCTAGCTCTGCCTATGCTGAGGTGGGTTTTTCGGCTCTGGAATTCACTAAACCACTAGTCCGTGCACATAACACATGTCCTCCAACTTCACCGTATCATATATAGAAGTGACACCCTCCCTGCCTCGATTTTCTTTTCAAACTCAGATGAGGACAGAGGTTACCATTTACTGAGTTTCTTTAAGACTCATTCTCCTCTAGAGGTGTTTGTTCCATTTAAACAATTTTAGTAATTACAGTGTATTTCTTTATATCAAGCTAAACTCAACCTTCCTCTTGTTCTGGAGTTCTCAGAAAATCCTAGTCCTACTATGAAAATAAACATTTGCACCTCACGGCATCCATTATTATCCACGGAACATTACCAACTGGGCCGAAAAGACTCGTCCAAACGGAAAGACGTACATTCTTTTTAACATGCTAAAAACATTAGATTAGGTTTTCCAAATATTTCTCATGAGAGAGAACTTCTCCATATGCTGCAGTATTTTTTAATGTCTCCCGAAGTCGATGTTAAAATTAAATGGAACCCAGGTGAAGTCTTGCTACAGCGTAGCAAGGAAAACTATCCACTGCTTCATCCTGTGCTTTATCTTTCCATTAATGTTACCAGAGATTAATTTGCTATAGCCACGTTGTACTATTATTTCTCTTTATCACACCCGCTGTTCTTAAGCGAGGGCTCCACAGCCAGTTTAGCTATTACGTACATTCTAGTGGGATTTATACTACTCTTTAAAGGTTGGCTCTGTTAATCTTGTTGTATTAGCCCCTGATTTCAGACTGCTGAAGGTGCTTTTAAATCCTGATTCTGTGTTTGATATGCCTTCCAATTCAAGATCATGTAGAAAATTGGTTTATCATTCCACCAATATCTATTTTCAAGCTGTTAATAAAAATGCTTAGGAGGGATACGTTCCTTCTCACCCACTCCATGGGTCTCCACTGTTAACTCTTTCACATATTGAGGTTTTGTTGTTTGGTGGTTGGGTTAGGTTTTTGTATCCTCACAGTGTCTAGGCAACTGCTTATACTATGCTAGTCACTTGTAACTTTGAATTCATGAACAAACATTTTTCTGATTGCAAAACTATATATATATATATATATATATATTCACAGATAGATAGATAGATAGATAGATATATCTGTGAGTAAAAGAAAAAATCCTCCAGTAAGCCAAAAACCTAGAAATTGTAAACTCTGCTAACGGCTATATTTCTTTCCTGACTTTTTTTAGAGGATACTTTTCTCTTTCACTCTCTTTCCCTGTCTCCTGGTCCTCCTGTGCCTCTAACTCTAATGAGAGGGAATGGTTAAGTCCAGTCCTAATATTTGGAGGACCCAGACTGAGAGAGCAAATGCAGGTCCACATACCCACATGTGAATATTTAAAAATTATAAAGCATAAATAAATAAATAAAAATTACAAAGCAAACTAGCAAACTGTAAATAAAACACATTGTATCCTCCGTACCTTGGGAAATGCTTCATAAGGTCCTGGTGGGTGAGATTCTTTTTTTTTTTTCAATTTATTTATTTTCAGAAAAACAGTATTCATTATTTTTTCACCACACCCAGTGCTCCATGCAGTCCGTGCCCTCTATAATACCCACCACCTGGTACCCCAACCTCCCACACCCCCGCCACTTCAAACCCCTCAGATTGTTTTTCAGAGTCTATAGCTTCTCATGATTCACCTCCCCTTCCAATTTCCCCCAACTCCCTTCTCCTCTCTAACACCCCTTGTCCTCCATGCTATTTGTTATGCTCCACAAATAAGTGAAACCATATGATAATTGACTCTCTCTGCTTGACTTATTTCACTCAGCATAATC
>NC_081561.1:142923689-143085444 GCF_022355385.1 Mustela nigripes | reverse complement strand
GCCCTTCTTTTCACGACATCTGTATCTTTGGGGTAAATACCCAGGAGTGCAATTGCAGGGTCATATGGAAGTTCTATTTTTAATTTCTTGAGGAATCTCCACACTGTTCTCCAAAGATTCTAATTTAGAATTCTCCACCCACCAGAATTCTTCACCAGAACTTTGTGGAACTGGAAGAGTTAGCCCTTCCCCCATTCCAGTCCCTCCTTTTGTCCAGCTCTGCCACATCTACATCCCCAAAACACAGCAGCTCCTAGGCTACCAATCAGGCTGGGGGTGACACATTCTTGGTTCAGTGGCTGGTAGTTAAGCATCTGATTTCACTTCAGGTCATGATCTGAGTTGTGGGATTGAGCCTCGTGTTGGGCTCCACGCTGGGAGTGAAGCCTGCTTAAGATTCTCTCTGTCTCTCTGTCTCTGTCTCTCTCTCTATCCCAAAAAATAAATAAATACATAGACAAAGGACTCAAGTCTGGTGACAACAAATACAAACATAATAAAATCAGGAAGAGACAAAGTAAATTAAAGTCAAAAAGCTAAATCAGAGAGTAGTTATTTAGGTTACCTGAAGATTCCTTATGTATGCAAGGAGTCTTGAAGGAGTATCTCTAATATTTAAAATACTAGCTTATACAGTATTAAAAATGTTCTAATTACTTTTTCATGCTTCCACATAGATCTTAGGAATATAATTATCATGAGTTGAGGTACCATTGCTATTTAAAGGGAACTTTATGTATTTATCATGGTTGACAGTTCAAGGTTATGTAAGAACCCAGCATTGTTATTTAGGTCTTAGTCTCTGCAGACCACAGGGAGTGCTAAGCAGGTGTTCACAGTGGGAAAACATCTTCCTGATGCTATCTACCCCTGGGCCTGGAGGTATTCATTCTTTGGAATGAAGCCTCTTCTCTCCTCTGGCCTCTATCAACCTACCCAAGACAGCAATACCAGTCTAGCCTATCTTCTTTGGTGGTGGCCATAGTTAATGACAGCCAACAAAGGCCAACAAAGGTATAACACATACCCCTATAATTAAGTTACTTAAATATAGCATCTGTGGAGGCCGACTTCGGAGGCAGTCTTTGCTTGTTCCTATGTTGGTGTTCAACCCTTTACCCCGGGGTCCACTCACTCCTCCATTTATCTCAGTCTACCCGGCTCTCTCTACCCAGATCTCCGGGTTCTCAGCCAGAGCTTATTCTGCTGCAGTTTCCCTTTTTGATAAAACCACAGTAAATAGTTTATTTTTTTCTTAATTTATTTACTTATGTTTTTTCCCCCCCAGTTTTCCAGCTTGATAATTCTTTCCTTGCCTCTTTCAGTTTTAGAGAAGAAATGGAATGGATTAAAGATTTCTGTGAGGGTCTTGTTTATTCTAATAATAATAGTTCCATTGCCTCATCTGTCGTTACAGGTGGGGTACAAGCATACAAGTGCACGGGGTGGAGAGCAGTTGAACTAGGGCCTGTTGACTGGCAGTTCCCTGCTCTCCCATCCAGTCTCTTCCTACAGGAATATCTTACGAACTAGGTGTATTATATCTAATAATTGAGCATTGACAACATCCCAGAAGGCTCCTCCATGTGTCTTCCCAGCCAGATGTAACCATTATTCTGACTTCCATCACTGCTGATTAGTTTTCAGTGGCTTTGAACTTCTTTAAAAAGAAATCATATATACTCTTTTTTGTCTATTTCTTTTTGCTCACCATAATTCCTGGAATATTCAACCACATCGTTGCATGTATTTTAATTAGTCTGTGTCCTTTTCCTTTTTTTTTTTTTTTGAGGTAGAATTGACATAAAACATTCTGTTATTTCCAGCTGTACAACATAATGATTCTATATTTGTGTGTATTGCAAAATGATCAATAAGTCTAGTGAATATGTCACCATAAATAGTTACAAACCTTCTTTTTCTTGTGATGAGGACTTTTAAGACCTACTCTCTTAGCAACTTTCAAATATGCAATCCAGTATTATTAACTGTAGTCACCCTGCTATACATTACATCCCAGGACTTACTTATCTTATAAGGGTTTGGATGTCTTGTTTCTGTATGTTTCCTATGAACACCAAATCCCTTCTAAATCCATTCTCTCTACTCTTCCCACACTGATTTTCTCAGATTGAAAATTGGTGTGGAGACCACCTCGACTCGTCTACAGCATAGAGCCCATGTTCCCTAGTATGGTCTGGGAGGTCTCCTACCACTGCTCCAGCCCCACGACCCACCATGCTCGAGCTCCCACGCCGTACTCAACAGGTGCCTGCTTCACTTGTCATGGCTCTGTGCCTCAGCTTCTCCAGAAACTTCACAGATCGCCTTCCATATTGCCATCTTTTCTGTGTTTCCAGCTTCACTTCACCTATTGTGTCAGTTTTAGCTTTATGATTAGGTTTGACTGTTAAAAAATAAAAAGAAGTGGAGGGCAAGGAGGTTAGAAAGGGACAGAAGTTTATTCCCTCTCACATGAAGGAAGACTGAAAGTATAAATTCTGGCACAGTATTAGACGTTCATTATCACCAGGGACCTGGGCCCTTTATTTCTAGACCATCTCTGAGCATGCAGCTTCTTGGAAGCCCCACCAAAGCCTTTTGCTTATAGCTCGTGGCTGACAAGTGAGGCTGGGAAAAGTAGTGCTTTTCCAGGTACATCACTGAAATTTTGTTAATGAGGAAGGAGAGGAGCATGGATATCAGTAAGCATTAGTGGTCTAGGTTACTCTTGGCTGGCTCCTTCAAGACCTATCTCAAGCATCGTCATCTCCAGAAAGCCTTACCTGTATGCCCCAGATTAGGCTCAGCACTTTGCAGTCTGCATTCTCAGAGCAATCTGCACTTTAAAGTGTTTTAAGTGAAATTATTTTTATGTCTTCTCTATTGGATGATAATATTATGGAGAGGAGCCTGTCTGACTAATCATTAGGCCATATGCCTAGCCCATATGAGAACTTGATAAATTTATGTTAAACCGAATTCATCTGAAGTTCATAATTTATAAGTTCCTTTATGGGCTGGAATTGTGCACATATTATATACATGTATATCAAATGCCTAGCACGGTGCCAGGCACATAACCTACCCTTAATGACATTTGTTGATGAATGAATCGATGAATTATAGCTAAGACTAAAGGGTGTAGATGGAAGAAATCTCCCTCAAATTGCCGTTTCCCCAGCATATTTAAAGATACAGCTTTTTGTCAGCACTAATGGTTCCCTCAGCAGCGGGACACTGATGAGCAATAATGAGAGAGGCTCCTTAATCCAGAGGCAACATGGAGGGAAAAAAGTGAAATCAGTGACAAACAGGTCTAGTTTCTAGACTGTAGAAGAGACTGCTGAAAGAAGGCCAGCATGTATACGGGGCCTCTAATCCAGACAGGAGCTCCAGATCTTTGTCTCTTGACTAGATTCCATTTCTTTACCCTAAAAAGAATGCTTTGCTTCTGACACCAGAAACAGGAGAATAAGAATTCAGCACTCTCTGATTTTGCCTGAGTGTCCCAGAAAGGAATAATCTTGTACATAAGACTGGGAACCACATCCTCCTCACTGAGGGGAGCCTGAGATTTCTCTCAGTCTCATTCTGTACTTGATGGCTTTGAAATAACTCAATCAGTCACTTGCCAGAAAGCCTGTCCATTGGGTGACTTTGCATTTCCATGCATCTATATGTACGTGTCTGCTGTAGCAATAGGTATGGCGACATATGTATTTAAGGTTAAGCCCTCACCTTACACCGAGCATGTACCACTCCAGAAAGGAAGGCACATCTCAGAGATGTGCTAGCTTATCTTTTAATATGCACACTCTACTTCCAAATCCTAATACACACAGCTTCTGGGTTATTGAGTAAGTAGCATCATTTAAGCTTCTACCTAAACAGATTCAAGTGGATGAGTGAAGAAATGAGAACTAGTAAACTAAAGGAGAAAAACTTAAAAATATTTTCTAGATTTCCACTGTAACAAAAGAAAAAGTCAAATATGATATACATTTTCAGGGGTTTTTTTTAACCCATTAGAGATCTGAGAATGGAAAGAAAACTAAATGAAAAAAAAAAAAATTACTAAAGGTGACAAGCTCTTCTGAGAGGAGAAAAGACTCACAGCTACTTTCAAAGCCGGTGACAGGAGAAGGAGAAACCTGCCGCAGAGGAAGGAGAGACCAGCTGGACTCTTCAAGGACATTTAATAGATACATTAGATACATGCGGTCTGACATGACAAGGTAGAATCTGAAGATACCCCAGTCAAAAAATGAGTCGGAGTATTTAAGGGATGAGTTTGCCAAAGTCTGGGGACCAAGTGGGAGAACTAAGAGACATCCCTCACAGGTACACCTTGCCTTCACAGAATGCAAATCAATGGCTTCCAAAGGTCAGAGGCAGAGCAGGGCTGCTGAATGAAATACCTATGCATAGGCCTGGGCCTTCACTAAGAGCACTGAAGAAGCCTCTGAGAGGATGGGCTGGGTGAGAGGATGGATATAGATCTTCCGTGGCACACAAAGCCAGGAAGAGCACAGCTGAGCAAAGAGAATTCTATATAGAGACGAAAAGCACACCCAGGGTTAAAGCAGGCAGAGAGCTCCTATAGCTAAAAAGTGAAAGCCTGGGCTATAAAGAATAAGGCGATCTCTGCAGTCTGGCCATAAGAAGATGAAAAGCCCTTCTGGAGGGAGCTGATCCTTCCCTCAAAATATGTAAAAGCAGTGATGAACTGAGTCTTGCTGAAGCTGCAACAAATTACAGATCCACCTCAATTATGCATTACTCTAACAGTTCAAAGGGAAAAGAAGCATGCCATATCCTGGGAATAAAATATATGTTGCCTAATTTTGTCTCTACTGTTCTTCTACAAACAGTGTCTGGCATACAATTTGAAAAATTATGCAAAATGCAAAAAGGCGAGAAAATACAATCCATGGTCAATAAAAGAAACAGTCAATAGAAGTAGAACCAACCACAGGAATGAGGATTATTAAACAATTATTTAAAAATAACTCTGATAAATATGCTGAAATATATATTTTAAGTGATGGAAGCTTTATTTAAAAGGAATTTTGAGCAGAGAGATAGAAACCATGGAAGAGAACTAATTGGAAGTGCAAGATATAAAAAATACGTTTTCAGGATTGACTTTTTCCATAGGTTAACAGAAGACTAAAGAGCATAGAAAAGTATCCGTGATCGTGATTAGAGGTGAATATAAACTATTCAGACAGAAACACAAAGTGGAATAAGTGATGAAAATCAAGAAGACCATCTAGAATCTGCGGGACCACATCAGAGTCTAACATACCTACTAACAGTCAAGAATCCAAGCCGGAAATGAAAGAGAGAATGGGATAGAAGAAATACTTGAAAACATAGTGATAGGAAAATTTCCAAAATTGATGAGAACTCCAAATCACAGATCCAAAAACCCTAACAAATCTCAAACAGATCAATATGAAGGAAACCATATGTAAACAAATCATTGTCAAAATACTGAAAACTCAAGATAAAGAGAGGAATTTTAAGAACCTCCAGGGGAAAAAAGATACATTATACACAAGGAACAGTGATGAAAATGAGGGATGACTTCCCCATCAAAAATAATGGAGGTCAGGAAACAATGGAATGACACTTTAAGTATTGAAAGAAAAAAAATTGCCATTCTAAAATTCTATATTCAAAAAAAAAAAAAAGATTCCTCAAAATAAAGACCAAAATAATGTTTTCAGATAGGCAAAAGCCAGCAATTCATCTTTAGTAGACTAGCTTGAGAAACTGTGAACATGTAGATCAGATGTGAGAAAATAAAAAGGAAAATCCTAATCTCAAGAAGTCATCATTACAGGGAGAAGCAGGCCAGAAGGCATGTGAGTCCTCAAGATGAGCCCACCACAGTAAGCAAACGCAGCTGGAAGCATGGTCCCCAAAGCCCTGAGACAGCACAGCCCGAAGCACATCACTCTGAAGCAAGCCTACCTACGTGAATGAGGACTAATCTAAAATTGTGTTCTCTATTGCTGCCACTGTCTGCCCTATGAGGTGGTGGAGTGGATGATTTGAAGGACTTTCTAAGGGATCACAAATATTTGGCCTTTGACTGCAAAGTTTCAGTCCATAGGGTCTGAAGCATTGGAATATTCTTTATCTGAATAGCAAAATGGTCATTTAAAAAAAAGCATTTAATAGGTGTAATGCAGGTTGATCTAAAGGTCCTTCAGACCTTGGTATTTGTTATCTTCAGAAAGCGTTAATAGACCCCAGATGCAGTCTGTCCAAGATTAAGGAGAGGCAGGATTACGTGGTCACTTTAGGATTGCTGAAATCCACTTGAACTGAGTTGATATCTAGAAAACAGGATTCTACAGCAGGCTAGGAAGGGATGTGGTCCGGATGCATAGGGCAGGTTCAACTGGACAGTAAGAATTCTGAAAGCTCAGAAAGTATTGGCATCCTTTCTAAGGGGAAGGTGGGAGAAGAGACATTGGGAAACACACCAGCTGAAGAGGGCACTGACTGGCAGTCCTCTTCCAGAAGAATTCTGCTGAGCACAGCAGGCCACCTTCTCCGATAATATTTCACTGACCATCCCAGCCAGAAGTGCCCACTTTGACCTTGAAACTCTTCAGTGCCCAGTTACCCAGAATTACTCTTAGGTGCTTCTTTCTTTATGCAGTGTTTATATCACTACTTCTCTCTGTGCCTTTCCCGATACCTCTAGTCTGTTGTCACTTGCTCTACACGGGACTTCTAACATCTTTGTAGTGCCTTGTTTATAGCAAGTACTCTACCTAATAAACAAATTGAGCAAAGCAACTCTGAAGAAATGGAACATTTTATTGACCTCAGGCTATGGTCTTTATGTACAAGAGATATTAAACTCGTTTTGAACAAAAATCACTGATTATTTCAAGAATGCCAACTTAAGGATGCAAAACATACTCCACATGTTTTTCATTGCTACCATTCTCTAGAGAATCAGGGTAATATTCGCAAGCTACAAAATGTTTTAGTGGCAATTCTCAACTAATTCAGCTTATTTTTCAGCAAGTCAACCTCTGCTAACGACATATTACATTCTGATTCTTTTTTTTTTATATGATTACCCTGGGGAGACATTCAAAGTAGACCTTTTAATAAGGGTTAGCTATACTGCTGATAGAACATCATGGTGTCAATTCACTCGAGAGGATATTTTTCCAGAAAGACATACTTTAATGACTGGTCAAACATACTAACCACCTTATCTTTGCTTTGGGCCATATAACTAATTTAGATAGTCATTAGCTTCTAGGTAATGGAAGAGCATGTGCTACAATATTAACTGAATACCAAATCAGGCCCTAAAATACTTCCTCCTGTGGACAAAAAGATGCTGGCTTACAAACTGCAGATAGCTGGAAACACAGGTCTTCTCTAGACATTGAGATTAGAATTTTTAAAATGCCATGTTGTAGAGGTTGTTAAACACAAATGATCCCAGGCTCACTTTTAATCTGATCTTTCAAGGTAGTATTGACTCTGATTATACTGGGAGACAGTCTACAGATGCAAATGTTGTGCATAGAAGAAAATAAATCACATATATGGAGGTCCGTAGTGTATGAGTCCCCACCTCCTTGAAGCCATGCCTGGTATTGTTGAATGCTCCCTCCTCCACCAGCTCCTGGATCCCATTCTCATTTGCCTCCCCAAGCGCCTTCCAACTGCATCTTCACAGTCTCTATCCCCAAGTCCATCTTCTACCTGCCCTTTAACTGTTGGTGTTTTCAAGGGGACCACCCTTGGTTTTTCAGCCTTCTCAAACCAAGACCTCCTCCAAGCCATTGCATTCATATTGACTTCTGTGGCTCTGATTCCTGTCTATCATTGATATACCCCTATCTCTCTGGTGAGACCACTTTCCGAAGCCCCAAGATAACTCTTCCAGTTACCTACTGGATATCACCACTTGGAATTTTCTTAAGCACATCCATGCAAAATCTCAATATTTGAATTCATTTTTCTATCTTTTCCATCAAGCCATGCAAACCTGCCCTACCTCGTGCATTCTTAGTCTTTGCAGTGTGTGGCCCCTTTGATCACGCACAGGCATGTTCTAGGCTCTTATTCCCAGGAGGGGATTTATCACTCACTGATTCCAGCTAGGAAATGTTTCTTACATCTATCTCCTCTTTCCTATTAACTCAGGGTCCTCCTATCCTTTGCCTCAACTTCTGTAACAACCTACTTCTGTTTCTCCCTGCAGTGGGTTTTCCCACTACTCCATCCTTTGTATCACTACCATTCAGATATGATCATAACACACCCCATTCAGTGATTCCCAATTGGCTGAAACTCTGAACTGCCAAGTATGGCCTAGTTTGTGTCCTGAGCCCTCTACCACCTGGACCCATCTGCATCTCTGCTGCTCTTCCACCATTCCCGTCATCTCTATTGGCACCTTGTACTTAACACAGGCCAAGCCATTTCTAGTTCTGGAACTCTGTGCTCTTTCAGACTCCCAGACCTGTGCATATACTGCTGATCCCTCTGTGCCACTGGTTAGCAAAGTCCTTTCTCCTTCTCTGAGAACAAATTTAACCCTTAGTTCTGTTCCTGGGAGACCTGATGAAGGTGAAATGTTTCTTGAGTTAGTAATTGATAAGTACTACTCAGAAAACATGAATGCTGATCGGTACATTAACCCTTGACAGCTAGGACTAAATGGGGAAGTCACAGCTGTGGACTTCTCTGGAAATCATGCTTTGGACCTAGAAGCAGTGCCTTCCGAACCTTGAACTTCTGTCCATGGGACACTCTTACTAGCCCATCTGGGGCTTCTATCCTAGCTTGGCTACCAACCAACATAATCTTGTTCCCCAAACCTGAGTGGTCATTGAGGTCCAAAGAAACACTTTTCTGACACTCTCTACTGGCATGCTAAGCTTCCTGTCCTCTATCCTTCTAGTGAATCCAGGGCTAAGTGTGACCCATTATAATCTCATGAATCTAAATCCAGTTGGCCCAAAAGGCACATTGCACCAAACCATGGATAACTCATTCTTCAAGATCTTAGACAAAGTCACTTCCTCTTAAACACACAACACCCATCAAGCCCTTATCACCCAGGGAGAAATAATAATTTCATTGCTACTACTGTAACTTCACAAAATAACACAGATCACAGTCTTACATGAGTTTTGGCAGTGCTACCTCCAAAGCTAAGCAGAAAGTTCCTTGAGGGCAGGATCAATCGTATTCATATATGTCTCTACTATTCCTGCACTGTGTCTGTTACACCCTGTGGGCACACAACAAAGGTTGAATGATTGGATGGATGATGGTTGAATTGAAGGAAAAAATTTTGGTGGGTAAATGTGTCCTTCACAAAAAGTCAACAGCCATCATCCTCTCTAAACAGGATATTTTAAGCAGCCCCAAGAAACCTGTTTGCAACGTAATTATTTCTGCTGACCAAATTCTGGACCTACAATCTCCCACTGGGGGGTAAGTCACTGAAAGTCCTTGTTAAACTGTGAAGAGAAAGAGGCAAAGACCACATTAGCTAGTTTCCTGAACCTTAAAGAACTCGACCTCTAAATAGGAACTTCTAAACGGAAGTGAGAAAATCAGGGGGGAAAAAATCTTGTTTGTGAGGGAGTTGCAGGCAGGTAAGCAGGGGTGGGTCTCTGAGAAGTTCCTGATGCCCTGGAGGCCGGAAGTTCCAGACTCTCCTACAGGCAGATCAAGGATTTAGGAAAGTCCACCCTTCTCACACGTTTGCTCAGAGCCAGCAACCTGCACCCCACCAATAAGAAAGGAAGGCTGGCTACATTTGCAGACAGACCCCTGAGTCATTCCAACAAGGGCATAGCTTGCAGTTTCTCAAAAATGAACTACAACCAAATGGATCGTTTACTTCACACCGTGTTCTGGTGCTAACAATCGCCTCCAGCGCATTTCTCAAAATGTTCTCCTGATGTAGAGAGAGAACGCAGCATTCCCCTCAGGTTGCAGACTGGCAGGACGAGCACCCCACCACACACCTACTGTCGAGTTTCATGGGGTTTCCAATGTCCTTCAACGGGGCTGCAGACCCTACCTGCAGCGATCCCTGGGTGGCTCAGTGGGTTAAAGCCTCTGCCTTCAGCTCAGGTCATGATCTCAGGGTCCTGGGATGGAGCCCCACATCAGGCCAAGAAGGGGCAGCCTGCTTCTCCCTCTCCCTGCTGCTCCCCGCTGCCTGTACTTTCTCTCTCTCTCTTGGTCAAATAAATACATTGTTTTTTTAAGTTAAAAAAAAAAAATCTTACCTGTAACGTGGAGGTCACCTAGGGTGAGAGCAGACACACCACATCCGAAAGTGGCTTCCTCTCGCCTGCACACCTCCAACAGGACCCGGGACCATAGGTGACACTAGCTGAGTGAAGAAGGCACGTGCCAGATGCAGGGAACATGGCCCAGCCTGAAAATCACTCCTGGCGTGACTGTTATGGTTCTTGTTTTTCTTCCTGCCCCTCCTTCTGATACACAGAAGGGATTTAAGACTTTCCAAATAATAGAGTCACCGTAGCCTTCGGAACGTACCCAAAATGGCGTCTGGTGATTATCAGTTTCTGACAAAAGTAATAGTGAGTCATGGTAACCATGTGTTCCTCCCTTTGTCCCCCGTCTATGAATTTCTGGCCAAATTGTTTCTCCCTCGACAAGCCCGCATGCCCAGCTGACTGCAGGACAGCCTGTGCAGAGCACCGCGGACATGGAGGTCCTGGCAGGGTGAGCGTGAAGCTAGTCATGAACTTACTCTCCATCACTCCACAGAAGAAGAAATCAAACAAGTATATAAGAATCACCTTAGTGCTTAATGGTGGAAATGTTTTTGTGCTTTGGAAATGCTCCTCTGCTATTAAATCAGGATTTGATCATACTCCATTTAAATATAGGAAGGAAGTAATTGATGTTTTCACATTATTGAGCATTTGGTCTCAACACTGGCTCCGCAGTAAACCGCGTGCAGACATTTTCCGAGACAGGCAGCCAGTAGGAGGTAGACAGAATGCTGCCTCCATCTCGGCAGGGGTCACGGGACTGTGATAACACGCTTCCAGGTTCCCATCAGCTGGGCTGATGGCCTATCACTTCAGGCACACCAAAACGCCCGATCAAAGTACTTTCCAGTTCTTTCTACTCAATAATTAAAATTTCAATCATATTCTCCAATAATGACCGTGATTCGAGACTGACACCACGTTTTTAAAATCTGTAAGTGGCGTTACAGATGGAGACCTTCTTTAGACAGATAAGCAGTGGCACTGGGATTTATTTATGGTTTTCCCCCAGAGGTTTCCTTAAAGGACTCTGCTTTTTTTTAAGCAAAGAAAATCTGAATGGAGGAAAGCAGTATTTCTCTTTATCTTCTTCTAATGTTCCTGTAACAGACAGTGGAATTCAATTTTTCTCTCCCAAGTTTTGAGCATCCCGAGTCATTCAGAGAGTAGTCATTTTCTGCCTGATAGTTCAGCTCATGTCACATGATAGCCCACAACCTTTGAAACCCAAATCACACTTTTTACAGGTCTTTTGATTATTATCATCCTTTTCCCAAATAGCTACAAAGGAAGGACAAAAGAAGACTGCCTTTTTTTCTTAAAACTTTTGTATCTGGTTTTCTACAAAGTGGTAGCCTCCTGATCGTGGACATTTGAATAGTATGATAAAGCACGCATGTTGTTGGTGATTTCCAATCTATGCATTTCAGACCCAATCTCTCCTCCAGAAACACATTTATACCTAACAATAGATATTTTATATTCCTCGATTGCGCTGTCCGCCCTTTTTTGGAGCTTTCTGTGTGTGACACATCTACCTCCCTCTGACCACAGAACATCGTTAATTTGTCTGTCCATCTGTTTACCCACCTGTTCATCCATACCTTCCGTAGTCATGTGGCCTCACTGTCCTAGGCACTATATGTAGATACAAACACGGCTTTTGAATTATTTGCATGGCACCCATGTACTCTTTGAGAATACACTTGGGTCATCAAAAGGCAATTAGAAAAGGCAAAACCTACTGAATTACTAACAGTGTTGATTCCTTTAACATTTGTGGTAGAGATTGTTAGAGATCTGTGTTCAGTGGAGATGCATTAAGATTTGATGTTAATATATTTTTTTAAGTAGAGGAGCCTAGAATATGAATGCTGTATTGGCATAGCTGCCCATCTTCCCTGTGAAGAGTCTGAGGGAAATATATGTGCATGAAAAGTAAAGGAATAGTTTATTATTAGCAAGAGCTGTATCTCTAGGCCCCATCGGAGCATACCAATAAAGTAGGCTGGACCAAGTGGGAAACCTCCCAAATTCCCAAACACCAAGAGGAAGAGACCTGGGAGAGAGTCTTGCACATAAAAGACGATGCTTTAAGAATATTTGTTAAGTGAACTAATGGAACCATTCTGCCTTGCTCTCAAATTGCCAAGTCCCAGGACTCAGCACTCCCATAGGACCCCAACCACTCCAACCATCCCATAGGACCCCAACCACCCAACCATAGAGAAATGATGGGGATATTTTCTTTTTTTTTTTTATTTGATTCTTTTCATTGTAACAGAATTCATTGTTTATGCACCATACCCAATGCAACATGCAGTACGTGCCCCCCATAATACCCACCACCTGGCTCCCCCAACCTCCCACCCCCCGCCCCTTCAAAACCCTCAGATTGTTTCTCAGAGTCCATAGTCTCTCATGTTTCATCTCTCCCTCCTATTTCCCTCAACTCCCTTCTCCTCTCCATCTCCCCTTGTCCTCCATGCTTTTTGTTATGCTCCACAAATAAGTGAAACCATATGATAATTGACTCTCTCTGCTTGACTTATTTCACTCAGCATCATCTCTTCCAGTCCCGTCTATGTTACTACAAAAGTTGGGTATTCGTCCTTTCTGATGGAGGCATAATACTCCATAGTGTATATGGACCATATCTTCCTTATCCATTCGTCCGTTGAAGGGCAACTTGGCTCATTTTCATTTGAAGTTTTTCTACTCACTCCTGGAAATTAGTGGACAGATAGAAACAGCCAGTTTTTCATTCAGCAAATATTCACGGAGTATCTACTATGTGCTGGGCGCTATGCCAGGTGCTCAGAACCCAGCATGGAGAATGAGACCACAGTGACCAAGGCCACATCTTGGAAGTCTATATTCTGGTAAAAGAGACAGAAAATAATGAAGTGATATATAATATAATAACCAGTAACTTTTTTTAAAAGTTTTTTTTTTTTTTTTTTGAGAGCGAGCACAAGCAGAAGGGGTGGAGGGAGAGGGAGAGAGAATCTCAAGCAGACCCCCCACTGAGCATGGTGCTGGTCATGGGGCTCGATCTCATGACCCTGACATCACGAACTGAGTCAGAACCAACAGCCCAATGCGTACCCAGCTGCACCACCCAGTTGGCCCTAAAAAAACCTGTGTTTTGGAGAAAAAAAAAGAGAGAGAGAGAGAGACCCTGGTGGGTAGAAACTACAGAGAGCTTGAGACCATTGAGGGAGGGGAGGAATAGGGTAAGTTTAGGCAGCCTAGGTGGTCAGCACATGAGCAGAGACCCCAGTGAATCGGTGCAGCAGAGCAAGTCACTCGGAAATCCCAGTGAAGGGAAATGGACCTGCAGACACCAGAGTTGAGCTAAGAGAGTTCAGCAGCCCTGACCTTGGCTTTGGATTTTGCATGCCATCTCCGATGCTTTCTGACTCACACGTCCTGAGCTTTAGGGTAACTTCAAAGCTGCTGCAAGTTGCCCCTGTCATTAGGGTGGGCATCCTACAGGTGCTAACAAGCTCAAAAGTCTGGCTATTAGGAAAGTTCTGAGCTATCATTATCATTCAATAGGGAACACACAAGAAAAGACAGACCAAGCCCAGAATTCTGGAAACCGGACACAGGATCATGAACAGCCTATTGCTACTTCTGTCTTCTCAATGAAAATATAAAATATACAAATATATATATATATATATAATTATATATTATATATATATATAATTTTTTTTAAGATTTTATTTATTTTTTTGGCAGAGACAGATCACAAGTAGGCAGAGAAGCAGGCAAAGAGAGAGGAGGAAGCAGGCTCCCTGCCAAACAGAGAGCCTAATGCGGGGCTCGATCCCAGGACCCTGAGATCACGACCTGAGCCCAAGGCAGAGGCTTTAACCCACTGAGCCACCCAGGCGCCCCGGGAAAGGATTTCTTGAACAGTGACCTTTTTTTTTTCTCAAAGCCATTCCAATCCCAATGAGTTCATCTCACCAAGAAGTTCCGAGTATGAAGAACTGTCCTTCCCGCAAGCTAACAGGAACCAAGGTTCTCTCCTGTCCTGCACAGGACCCAGGGTGACATGGGAAGTGAACTCCAAAGGAATAGGGCTACATATGGTCAGTCATAATACAGTCCATGCTGCCTTTCTCTGACCCATGGGGACAAAACACTACTGACACCCCCAACAACATTTATTTGAATTTTTATTTTTAAGTTTCTTTCCATCTCCTCCAAAAGAAATAAAAGAAACCCTATGTGATCTGTCCTTGACAAGCCAGTTCCTTAATGTATGTATTTGTTGACAACAAAATTAACATTACAGACATCAAGTAAACACTTTTAGGATAGACTGTAGTAAAGGAGAGTAATACACTTTTAGTACCTTATTTCACTAAACAGAAAATAGATATCAACCTTCCTCTCTGGAGGAGAATTCAGCTACCCGTTGCCACATTACTGATTTGTCATTGGTAGTGTGACATGTAGACCTAGCATGTCCAGAAAGGACGGTCGTGAAGTTCACGCTTTTGAATTTGAGCAAAGGAAGAAGGGAGAGAGGGAGGGAGGAAGAGAAGGAAAAAAGTCCAAGAAAAGGGAAATCACAGTGTCTTAGTCAGGGTTCTCTCTATTTCACAGAATTGGCTTATATGACCATGGGGGTTGGCAAGTCTGAATTCTGGAGGGCGGGCCAGCGGTTTGGAAAACTGGGCTGGAGCTAATATTATAGTCTTTAAGACAGCATTTCTTTTTTTTTTTTTAAAAAAAGATTTTATTTATTCATTTATTTGAGAGAGAGAGAGCACAAGCAAGCAGAGAGAGAAAGGAGGAAGCAGTCTCCCTGCTGAGCAGAGAGCCCGATGTGGGACTCGATCCCAGGACCCTGGGATCATGACCTGAGCCGAAGGCAGAGGCTTTAACCCACTGAGCCACCCAGGCGCCCCCAGCATTTCTTCTTCGTAGGAAAAATCTCAGATAAGGCCTTTCAACTGGGTGAGGTTTACCCATATTATCGAGCGTAATTTCCTTTAGCTAAAGTCAACTACTTACAGATCTTAAATTCATTTATGAAATACTTGCGCAGCAACACCTAGGCTGGTGTTTGGTTAAATAACTTGGTACTTTCACACACGTCACACATAGCTTGTGAGAATTTCCATAGTATAATGGTTAAGAGTAGGAAATTCGTAAAGCCAAGACTTTAAGGCCAGAGAGTCTGACTCCAGAGTTCTTACTCTTTTATTTTATTTATTTTATTTTTATTTTATTTTATTTTAATTTTTTTCAGTGTTCCAAGAATCATTGTTTCTGCACCACACCCAGTGCTCCATGCAATCCGTGCCCTCCTTAATACCCACAACCAGGCTCATCCATCCCCCATGCTCCCCTCCAAAACCCTCAGTTTGTTTCTCAGAGTCCACAGTCTCTCATGCTTTGTCTCCCGCTCTGATTTACTCTGATTTCCTTCTTCTCATGTCCTCCATGTTATTCCTTATGTTCTACAAGTAAGTGAAACCATATGATAACTGACCCTCTCTGCTTGACTTACTTCACTCAGCATCATCTTCTCCAGTCCCGTCCATGTTGATGCAGAAGTTGGGTATTCATCCTTTCTGATGGCTGAGTAATAGTCCATTGTATACGCGTTGGTAAAGTCACTTTGGAAAATAGTGTGGAGATTCCTCAAAAAATTAAAAACACTTACTCTTTGATTCCCTATACCTGTCCCCATAGGATGGCAGCATAAGCATGAAGCCTTTAACTTGTCAAGTACCACTGGTCCCAGAGCGTACTATCTGTACGCCCTACCCCTGCCCATGCCCCGGCCCCACCGCCAGGCCTCACCTGTTGCCTCTTGGAGGACAAACCGCTCCTTTCCTGGCTTCTGACTCCTTTGAGGTCTAGACACCAATTTTTCCTGGTCATCCTCTTCACTCTGTGTGCTTCTTGGCCAGCTTGCTTTTTATTTTTGCTGTGACTTCGACTTCCATGGAAAGTGAATAGAGAAGAAAGTGCAGACAATCAGCAGGTCATGGCCTGAAGTGTTTCCAAGTTACCTCCTCCCAAGAAAGTGACCATTCCTGGGGCATGGGTTGAGCAATGGTGCAGTACACACAATAAATGAAAAAAAGCCCTGAAACCCAATTTGAGTTTCTTTATGTTTGATCATTGGCTGGTTTTCCCCCTGATTACTTGTGTTTCAAGTTGTCGTTGAAGGCAAGTGGCCTGGATTGAGAGTTATTTTTCTTAAAGGACATACTAAATCATGGGACAAGATCCAAATGTCAGATTTTGAAACTAGAGTGTTACTTTTTGATATTGACAGAATTGACTGAGCATACAAATTCTAAATTGCAAGTATAAATCACGTAATTGTAGCAATAATACATAGAGCTTCTCTTCTGTCAGGTTGGTCCAGATCGATAACCACAAACCATTTATCCAAGATAATGTTCTTACCTGAGCCCTGATAGCCTCATTCATAATGCCCGTAAGCAAGCCATCCGCCCCAGGGTGATGACTATCTTCTCTATATTGACCCTTTATCATTTTATTGTGAACAGACAAGAGCTCAGACCCACTGCCTTTTTAGCATGACCTTGGGAAGAAAACACTGGGCTTCCTATGTTGGACGGGATGGCAAATCAGCCTCTGAGTTGAGCGTTTTTATTTTAAAATAGTTTTCCTGCTCACTCAGGGAGGGTAACTTGGGCCCCAGCTTATAAGAATTGCCCAGCAACTAGGTGACATGGTTTAGGAACAGCTAATGGGCCCAGGGCTCGTAGCTTCCCAGAAATATAGAGAATAGCACTGCAACCATAGATGTCTAACATCCCCCCCCTCGATTAGGAGAGCTGCCCCAAAAAGTCTCGCACATCAATATGTAATACAAGTGCAAAGACTTGGATGGAAAATATACACGTGAGCCTCAGATGCTACTTCTGTAACCTTTTACTTCTTACAAACGTGAAGCAGAAATGGTAAGTGCCCCCTGCAAATTCAGCATTTGATAAGCCTGAGAGGTAGAAACCTGAGTGCTTCTTGCCTTTGTCCCTGTATTTTCTGTATATTGGAAATACTTCATAGACTATAGACATATTATATATCTAAAGCTGTGAAAGAGAAAAAGAGAAGGGGTGACTGAGGGGTATGGAGGATTTTCCCCCAAACTGCTTTACTTTCCTAAACGTAAGCTGATGCACGGAAGGGAAGTTACTCATGTTGAAAACCAAATGTAAATTCTGTGGAGTTCAGTTTTGAAAGGTTTGGAGGATTATACCATTGGGAGGTTAGAAGTGAATTTTAGGTTTTAGCCACAGGAACCCCTCGATGGAGCATGTCCTAGAGAACTGAAGTATTTAGCCACCCAGGGAAAACTGGTCAATGAACAGCAGTCCCTTCTGTGAGTGAAAAGGCAGGCGAGGTAGCCTTCTCGGGGATGCTCCGCTGTCCTGGGAGCAGGTAGGATGTTGCTATAGAAACAGCTCGGTGTGGGGTGAGAAGGAAAATGGGATTTAAAAAGGATCTTTTCCGTCTATTGGGTCCCTTCCTTAAACATCGTTAAGAAGTCACCTGCCCTGCACCGGAATAAAAGAATCTGTTTAGCCTTAGGAGAACAAGCTTACCTTCATGCCCGGGAGGGAGAGATGCAGCTGCTGCTCTGCCCAGGACTTGCAGAGCGGTTTCTGAGCACATTGAGGAATATTAGTAGGTTTTTGCTGTTGTCGTTTGGTATGTATATGGCAGGAAAAGGCATCGATCGTGGAATTAAATGAGAACAGAAAGAAATGCAAAGAGCTGTCTGTTTGCAGTCGGAACTTCCCCATGCCGCGCCCCCTCTCTTGGCTCTTAATCCATGGGGGAGGAGGGATTCTCAACGAGAAAAATTATTTAATCTCTGCAGAGCTTTAATTTGATAGAAAGGGGAGCCTCATGAATCACAGCGAGAAAAGAGGCTCCGTTTGGTTTGAATTTTAAAGTACAGTTCAGGTTCATAAGGGTAAAATAGGCTGCTCTGGGCACAGGTGTGAATTCCTTCTGTGACACTCAGACCCCGGAAACATCTTCTCCCTCGTATGCTTCTAAGAGAAGTCAAAGCTGGCTTAGCCGCCGCACTCCAGGGCACCAGAATCTAGGTCCTTCCTGGGCTTCACCCTCCTGTGGCTGGTCAGAGCCCCAAGCCAGACCCCTCTGGGCCACTGTGGCTGGGCTGGTGCCTCCCAAGTTACACCCGGCTTCCAAAACTCCCCCGAAGACCCAGGACCAAGGTGCTCCCTGCAGAAGGAGCCTCACCATAGCTCCTGCAGCCTCCATGTCTTGGATGATGGCCGTGGCTGGAAGCTTCCATTACCAAATCTCCCTTTCATCTGAGCAGGTGCCTTCTGCCTCCTCCCTGCTTCCTGTCTGGCTGTCACTGAAAAGGGCTCCTTCCCAGGCCCCATCTCCAACACCAGCCTCTGACCTCTCCCCGAGAAAAAGGAACCCACTCCCGGAATGGAGGCTGCTCTAGAGAGGGGTTGGGGAAGCTGGCGGGCCCACGGGAAGAGGTTGGGCCCAGCCAGCTTCTCACTGAGTGATGGGTGCCACAGGCCCACCCAAAGGGAGACGGTTCATAGGCCTGGAATTACGCTTCGGCCAGTTAGCCTTAAGGGTGCTGCACTCATCAGAAGCAACCAGAGAACAGCTGGGCCAGGCAGCACCGGTGGTCCTGCCGGTCACTCTGCTCCCAGCCCCTGGGAATGCAGCCAGTGAACTTCTACGTGCTTTCAAGTCTAGGAAATGGGCACAGGGACCTTTAAACTTTGGGGATGGGCGGTGTACCTTTATTCCCACTCAGACGTGTCCGTTTGCAGGGGAAAGGGGAAGGTAGTCCTAAGATCCCAGTCGTCTAAGGTCACAAAGCCTCCACCTACCACTCTTGAGCTCACAGTGGTGCCCTCACCCAGGTGCCCTCCCTCTGAGCACCAAAAGTTGTCACAGGGGGGTGTTTCATGGGTCCTCTTGACCCCTGGGTCAGGCAGCCTCCAAATGGTTATAAGGTTTGGTTTCTGCCTCCTTCTCCCTTACCTGGTCAGTGTGGGACAGGTGCGAGGGGAGCCGTGTGGCTGCTCGGGCTCTCTGTGAGCCGAGCCCATCAGATTTCAGGGCTTCTGGGTGAGGGATGAGTGAAATGCCAGCCCGGGGTAGGCGCGCCGGCAAGCCAGAGTAAAATACAGGCAGATGTGATGACTTAGAAATAAAAACCAGACAGTGGGCCAGAGACCCTGACTAGAAAAGACCATGCTAAGAATAAATGAAAATGCAGACTAGAGAGTTTGGGGCTTTGTGGGGGCTTTTAATAAATATTACTTACCTTAGCAAAACAGGAATAAATCCATTAAACTGATAACTTACACACACCTCTGGCCAAAGCCCCAGGAAGGCTCTTTCCAAGGTAATTGAAATGCAAAATAAATTACATGTAAAGATTCTGCCCATACAGCACGTCCAGAGGTGTCATTTCATCCATCACCAGCACAAATGTCTCCACCACCACACCGTAGCTCTTGTCCAAAGCTCGCTTTGGCTCAGAAGCCCTTGCTACCCGCGGACAGGCTGAGCACAGTGAATTAGCCTCTCAGGAGGAATTCAGCTTCTCAGAGCACAACCTCACCACATCAATTAATACTTGTGGACTGAATGCCTTCTGTATCTGTACCACTAACCGGGTCCTGCAGGGACTTCCGAGCACGGGCAAGCGATCCAGGAGCCACTGGCTCGGGGTCTGAATGGGAAAACAAGGCCTGAAGACGGACAGGTTGTCGACCAGTGCACCCGGTCCAGGGAGCTGGAGGGTTGAGGCACAGATGCATTCCTGGAGGAAGGTGCCTGGGCTGTTTGGCTAAACACCTCGTTAATGTTCTTGTTCATCAGAGAGTGTGTCTTTGTGGTTGAGAATCTTAATCGTCTCTTCAGGGCTGGAGACTCATGGGCAGACGCTGGGGGTCTCTCCAGGCGTGAGAGTTTCCAGAGGAAGCTCAGTGAGGAGAGGCATCAGGGCTGGGCGCTTCCCACGCCTGGGCCCCGGGCTGCCTGGTTCTGGGAGCCAGACTGTGCCCCAACCCACAGCCGGCCACCCGCAGGCGCATCTAAAGCCCGTGAACAGTGCCTTGTGGCTCATTACTGCGCACTGAGTTCCGTGTAAATCGGATATTAAAGGAATACTCACATTAGCATCTCTACCTCCGTGCTGTGACGTCACGGAACCCTCGGTGACTGCAGCCAGCCGTGCGCTCATCGCGGGAGCTGAAGACCAGCGGAAGAGGCGTCAGTACCAGCAAGACCCTTGGATTCCTCCACTCTGCCCGTTTATGCTTGAGGCCGCCTCCCAGAATGTTAGGGCCCGCAGCACCTTTACTTTGACTGAACATAGTATTGGCCGAACGTTGCTGTGCCCGCAGTGCAGGACTTCTTTGGGGGCGGTGGGGGCAGTGGGTATGACCATTTTGAAAGCTGGTTGTTCATGTGAATAACTGTGAACCCACCACTCTCTGGGCTGAGTGTTCATGGTTAATAACCATACAGTGTGATTTGCAAACCTGCTGTCAGCTTCCTTCATTAGGACGTTATGAATCTAATAAGATAATGAGCTTTACCTGCAAGGGGGCATTTAATAATGAGCTTCCCGAGGGCCACTCCCCCGTTCCATGTCCTGGTGCCAGTAACTGCTTCTTAAATTTAGCCAGTGCCCTGGCACATGGGGGCATATTAGTGCAGGAAGGACTGCGGCTATCAGAGGACTTCAGCTCCCTGATCCAAACCCCCATCTTCTCAACCTTGAGCAGGTCAGTTAAACAATCTGAGCCCCGATTTCCCCATCTCTAAAGTAGACACATTAATCACCCATTAGCAGGGTGGCCCCTGGCATCAAATGAGAGGGAGCTCCTGCTAAAGGGAGCAGCAGAGAGGTAGACCCGCGTGTACTGTCTCCAGATTTCACAGGGACAAAGCCCCCTCTCCTCCTTCTCAGCTGTTCCCCTTAAGTGCTGATCTCCACGGACCACATGTCAGGGGCCTCGTCCCATGGGCACAAATGGTGTCTGTATAGATGTGAAACCATGGAAGGAGCCACTCAGTCACAGACCCTGTCCAAGCCAGCTCCCGGGGACCACCTCCTGTAAACAGGCAGTGGCCCCACAGCTCCAGTCCGTGGTGGGCTAAGTCTCCCACCCTCACCCCCCGACCCCTGCAAACAGGCAAAGGGGAGCCTGGCAGTCTCTTCAGGGCCTTATTGGACTCACCTACTAGGGCCGAAGTGGGTGTATGGGTTCGCAGAGAAGACAGAGCCCAGGACATGTTAAATCCTCCAGAGGAGTGGTTTTGAATAAAGGCTATCTGTTATTATCAGTAATCGTCCCTTCAATGAATCGGTACTGAATTTTGAAGTGGAGAAATCATTCCCCTTCAATTTCAGAGAAATTGAAATTTACTTAAAGATGATTAAAAATCCTTCTGACAGACTTTGAGAAGGCCTCTCTTCTGACTGTGGTAATTTCAGATAATTCAGGGCTAGTCGGGCACAGGTATGTGTATTAAGGTTGCGACGGAAATGAAACTGATCAGCACGCCCGCCTTATCTCACGGGACTAGGACGGACGTCTCCGTCTCCGTGGAAGATGAGAGACTCATCGGCATAGCTTCCCGTCTGAGACCCTGCCGGGGCTGTCTGCTGTCTCACCCACTCCCCTGAGAGGTCATTCCTCCCTGTGAGCTCTCCTCAGAGAGCTGGGGACAGCAGGCCCAGAACTGAGATGGGGAGCCCCAGGGCTGGTCAACCCTCAGGCGCTCTGCTGCCACCTTCTCAGCACTTCCCGGCCCGGAGTCCCTGCAATTCACGACTCAGCCCCGAGACTCTCCGGGGTTGCTGAGCTACATCCCCAGCCCCGTGCTCCGTGGACCTCCATCCAGCACCTTCCAGGGGTGGTCCAGTTATCACGCTGCCCTACCGGCTTCACGCCCTTCCTGACTTTGCTTGACTAACCTTCACCCCAGAATCCCCGATGCTGTTTAGCTGGTTTCAATTTAGAATCCCTCTGAGATGCTTTTAGTTCAGAACACTTTTGTTAGGAAAATCCTCTACATCTTTACCAACGCGATTTTTCAGATGTGACCCCATCTTTCTTTCGGTCTTTCATCTGACATTTCTGTCTTAAATTTTCTGGAGACGCCATCCATTCAGCCTCTTATCACATTAGCCTCTGATTTGTATTCTGTGAAGTGATGGTCTTTAATATTCCAGAAGACAAATAAAGAACCCACAGAAAACCCAGAGCCATTCTACTTTCTAACTTCAGTGCAGAATGGTGTTAGGGAGCTATCAAGAGCTTTGGGCGGTGCTGGAAATTTCTCATGGGTTTTGAAAGGGCAATTTAGATCCAAGCAATCTCAGAATGTGTTTCTGACAGATATGTTATGAATTTTCAGTGCCTTACTTCTCGTCTGCCTCGCGGACTGTGAGGTAGAACCAGGAACTTTCTTACTCACTTCCAGCAATGGCCAGACCCTTGGAAAGGACTCTGGGTCTGAGGCTGCCTCTTCCCCAAACACCTCTATCCATCTTGAGGTTTTGCCTAAACAGTGGCAGCCCTGGTGTAATGCCAGCTTCTCCACCTCGGGCTCAGGCACTGCCAACATTTTGGCCAGGACGGATCTTCATTGTGGGAGCAGCCTCTGACCTGGAGAATGACTCCCAGCATCTCTAGCCTCTACCCTGGAAACCAGTAGCAACTCCTAGCTGAGAACCAAATATGTCTCCAAACACGGTCATGTGTCCCCGGTGGGCAAAATCGCTGTGGATGGGGAGCTAGTAGCGCTGTGGAAAATTCAGGCTCAGAATAGCGATGCTCAGACCCCGGCTTGAGTACCTTTGGTTGGGCAGCCGTGACCACATCCATGAGAGCTCGTGACCCCGCCTCAGGAAGGGACTGTGAGCGTCCAAGCAGACAATGTGGAGGTTTCAGTACATGTCTAGGGGGGGCCAAATCTCCCATCATCTGTTTTTTAGTTAATGGTTAGGATTATGTTAAGATGTGCAGTAAATGATGAAAATGCGGCTTCTTTATTTCACCGGAGGCACACTTCAGCCCCTCTGCACAAACTGATTTAGTTCAGGGTAGATTGAATACTCTTAGAGATCTTTCTTTATCATCGGAAAGGGAAGATGTTTAACTTCAGGTGGTATCTTTTATGCGCCCCTTGATAGCTGCTCCCACGCAGTTAATGGTACCCAGATAATTACAGGTGGAGTTGCCTTCGGGCTGTAAACCCAGATAATTACAGGTGGAGCTGCCTTCGGGCTGTAAACATAGCTCTGGCTGATTGCACACTTTCATTTATCCGTCCTATTTGCATTCGTACTTATTTGCATTTCTACGTCTCCCACAGCTGACACTTGTTTTTTGATTTTGTGATTCCAAAGCACTTTTCTGATTGCTCTACGCCAGCTAGAAGGGCTCCCCATCAGGCGAGGCTCTGGCAGTCTCCTCCCGGCTCCGCCCTCTTTATTCCTTCCCCAGTTTTGGAGGGAAGCCAGTTGTTGGGGGACGTGCATCTGCTACAGAGCCCGGGCATAATGAGTCATTGTTCTTCGGAGAAGCTCGTTGGCGGCAGCTCCCTCTCCGCTGCGACATTGTACAGGACCTTGTCTCCTTTTCCTCCAGATTACACCTGGGGACCCGCTACCATTTTGTTATAATGACAAGAGTCACCTTTCTTTCTCTTTCACAAAGTGAGATTGACCTTCCTTCTGTCTCTGAAAGAAGCACAACTTAAAAAAAAAAAAAAAAAAAGTCTATAGCAATAATCAACCACTGTAGCCTGATCTGAAATTACTGAAACAACAAAAACTTCCATAAAGAATTTCACCGTAATGCTGAGACCATGCAGACTCGAGCCTTTCGTGTGCTTCTATTTCTTAAACAAGACAGCCACGTATGTCCCGCTCTCTGTAAAATGTCCATCAGTGAGTTGAATGAAATGTGCATTGTTCATTTTCCGAGGCTAACACATAGACAGCATTACTCCAAAGAGCTATATGTGTATGATCATATCGATAGCTAATATCTACACAGCACTTTCCAATGTACTAATCCTGAAAAAAAGAAAAATCCATGGTTTATTTTTCTATTTTCTTTTCTTTCTGATTCCAACAAGCCCTCACTGAGAAGTTTCCTGTTTCCCTTACGGGCACTCATCTCCCTTCCTGTGGGAATGACCGCAAGCAACCCTGTGTATACCAAGCGGCCCTTCCCTCTACATGCTGTATGTACAGCTTAGTGTGATTTCCCACGTAGACAGGTTTGTGAGAAAGCTGACACATGGCCTATTCCATATGACAACAGACTTCGAAGAGAGACCAACCCCCTGTGTAGACTTTTCAGATGATGTATTACATTTACTTGGCTGTACCCTAACCCAAGGAATGTCACATCTCTACCTAGCTATACTTGCCCTGACTCCATGTGTCTTCATATAAGTTCTGTATTTAGAAGTATATGGACAGACTTAGACCCACCTAATAACTGTATCCATTGTAGGGGGAATAAGCGAACAGTTATCCATCTAATAGTCAAAGCAACATACAAGTGGTGGTCACACTGGTGTTCCTATTTGCGGAAAAAACATCATGTACTCATTAATCATGTAACAACTACTTCGGAAATAGGCTGTCTGGTAAGCATATTGCATATGTTAGCTCACTTGAGGTGACGGTAGTAGATACAAGATAACATTAATGTTTTGAGTCAGGCATTATTTTCATATTATTAACGTAAACATACATGAGGTCAGAATTGTGATGCTTCTTTTTCACATATGGTCCATCCCCACTCAGCTGACCTTGCATTTTTTGATCTTATCTATGTTAAAAGTCAAAGGGAGCCTCTCTCCAGGAGACCCACCCTGGAGCCCAGGATTAAGGTCCCCGTAGAGAGTGCACTCAGCCACCATGATTGTGTAAGCCCCTATCAGTAACACAAGCACCACTCCTGTATTTGATTAGCACTGCCACCAAGCTCAGGGACCTCTTGCTGGTGCCCAGTGAGCCCCAGGGCTGCTGAGACTACTTGCTGTGCCGAGCAGACCCCAGGAGACAGGATACAGACCCCTTCTCTATCATAAGGAGAATAAATATATATTTATAAATATTAATATTTGCAAAACTTTTTGTAATAAGTCAGACTTCAATGATTTTGATGAGACAACATTAACAAAATTACCTCATTTACCTTCACACTAACCCGTATTCAGGACTACTGTATACCAGACAGGAATGGTAAAAAAGTGTGGATTGATTAAAATAAGGTACAACTATTCTGGGCAATTTTTCTGGCAGTGAGCATGTAACCACCTATAATGTATATCAAAAAAGGTTGCTTATAAAATACTATCCTGCAACATCCTTTGTAGTGAAATCATTTCTTTATACTTTATCCTTAAACCTTTATACTCAACCTAGTTTACCTTTGTTATATCAAGATGCACAAAAGAACAGATAGTATTTCTTCCAGCACTGTCTCCTCCAGCCCTGTCAGGTCACATTAACCTAGTTACCAGTGGAACAAAAATGCAATTGGCCAAAGGTTATATTTCTTTGTCGTGAGCACAAGAGAGCAGGAGAACATGCCAGATGAGGGCTTCCTGCAAATTAGAGCCAGAATGTGAGCTTCCTCCTAATATTCTTCAGCCTGCCTCCCCGTCTCCCAGAAATGTGCACACCACGTTACCCTTGGTGGGGTGCTTGCCAGATTCGTGTTCTGTTTTGTTTTGTTTTGTGATTTTTAAAGATACATCTGCAACAGAAAATGCTACTGAACTTATTTCAGCACGCCAAGCAATTTAAGAGGAGCTTAGAGAGCTCTTGTATAATTATGCATTTGAGTTTTCAAAGAGCTTTCTTTTCCTATTTCAGCCCCTGCCCCTCAAGAGATAGGCTAAAGGTGTTATGTAAATCCTTGCTTTACAGATGAGAATATGGAAGTTCAGGGAGACGGGTTGACTTGTTCTGCAGTTACATATAGTAAAATAGAAGCCCGAGTGTGTGTTGATTCTAGAACAGTCTGTGTTACTGTTGAGTATTAGAGGATGCTGTCTGGAGGGACCAAGGCCCAGATCCTGCAGGTCAGGTCGTCCTACCATCAAGGAGAGCCTAGGTGAGAAGCAGAAAAGTGGGGGACACTGTAACCAGTGTAATAAGAGGCAAGCAGGGGCAGCCCCTCAACCCTGCAAGGCAGGCGTTTGCCTGGGACCACAGCAGAGGGGAAGGAGCACATGGGGAAATTCAGGCGAACTTCTAAGTAAGCCGTCTTTCCCCAGTGTTTATGGCAATGCTGAGCTGGAGTAAAAGACTAGCAAAACCTCTTGAGCAAAAAAGCAAATGAAGAGAATATTTGCTAATGGAATGACAAAGCAGTGGTCCTCAAACTTCTTTCCCTGTCTAACCCCATACAAAATTTTGACAGCTGTGTACCTCCTCACAAGCATCTAAATTAATCTACAAATTTTTTTCTTAGGTTTTTTTTAAAAAAATGAAATCTCTGGAATGTAAACACTAACCTTTTCTTTTCAAGAAGTAAAATAGTGCTCCTTTAGATAACTGAAGTAGAATCCACATGCTGTAGGAACTCAGGACCCACATCTCCTGTTTTATAAGGATGTGCACAAGTTCTTCTCTACCAGTGGGAAATGGTGTCATCCCTTTCACTCCCGGCTTTCCCTTCCATGTTCCTCAGTCCCTGACGTGCCCGACAAGTTTGAAAATATTTTATGGATCACCTGGTCTGTATCTGTGTTACCAGAATATGGGCAACATTTTTAAATTTTTTAAATTCCTTTCTTTTTTTTATATTTTTTACTTTTTTATTTATTTATCAGAGAGAGAAAAAGAGCCCAGCAGGGGGAGCAGCAGGCAGAAGGAAAAGCAGGCTCCCCACTGAGCAAGGAGCCAGAAGTGGAGCTCCATCCAGGACCATGACCTGAGCCAAAGGCAGATTCTTTTTTTTTTTTTTTTTTAATATTTTTATTTATTTATTTGAGAGACAGAGAGAGCATGAGAGGCGAGAAGGTCAGAGGGAGAAGCAGACTCCCCATGGAGCTGGGAGCCCGATGCGGGACTCGATCCCGGGACTCCGGGACCATGACCCGAGCCACCCGGGTGCCCCCAAAGGCAGATTCTTAACTGACCACTCTTCCAACTGACCCACTCAGATGTCCCTAAATTTTTAAAATTTCTTAAAAGACATGAGGTTCTAAGTGGTCTTCTCTTTCCTAGTTGAGTTATCATTAAAATGATTAGTACTACACATTCATGAAAACAACACAAATACATGCCTTTGGATGGACACTCATTAGACAAAACGTAAAATGGGAATGGGAATGTACATGTGAGTGATGTGAGTGAAAGGTGCCAGCTACTAGGATGAGGGAGAGTTCAGTACAAATTATTTTTCTATATTTAATTTTTATCACTGTGCACCAAAGAACTATGTTCCTCTGGATAGATTATTATAGAAGAAGTCATTTTCTAGCAGTATCATTCCATTCTGTAATAGCTCATTTGCAAGTATATGCCAAGAAATTACATAGTGGTCTATCATCAAAAACTATTTTTAATTTTCAAATTTTTGGAAGCAAACAATTAGAAACAAAAGAATTCATTATCCAGCCAGCATAACAACTCACTTTTTCAGTTCCTGGGAAGTATTTCAAAAAGGCTTTAATGAAGCTCTAACAAGTAACTATTAATTATACCTTTATTTTGTAAATTTAGAAATCCTTTGTTTACTTTAATATATTCAAAGAGGATTGAGAAAAGCTAAATATTGTTATTTTTAATATACCTTTGCCAATAAAATCTTTTGATGGGAATATTTTGCAGACTCAGTCCTTGCCGTCAAACCAGTCAACAAACTCAGGCCAAGTGGATTTATTTTTTGATATAAATAAACAGACTGATGTGAATTCCAGAGAACACTGTGAATGTCACTAAGAAACAGATGTCCCTCTGAAACTCAGGATCAGAATGACAGAGTTTGCTGATTTGACCATTTCATAATGCTTAAAAAATAGGAGTAAACTATCAGTTCTTGGGGCAGCTGGGTGGCTCAGTGGGATAAGCCTCTGCCTTCGGCTCTGGTCATGATCTCAAGGTCCTGGGATTAAGCCCGGAATTGGGCTCTCTCAGCAGGAAGCCTGTTTCTCCCTCTCTCTCTCTCTCTCTCTCTGCCTATTTGTAATCTATAAAATCTAAAAAAAAAAAAAAAAAAAAAAAAAAAAAAAAAAAGCTATCTGTTCTCTACTTAATTTGTAATAAAGGAATATTGCAAGTAGCTGAAATCATGTTATTTATGAAACAGAGATGGCCTGGAATCCTCTGATATTGCCTACATGTGCATGTATTAAATACATTCTGGTGTTAAGCATCTGTGAATAATTAAGAGTCACGTGCAATAATTCAGAAAGGAGTCCATTAATAATCATACTTATTCTTATTTATTCTTATATATATTATATGTATATAATATATATATTCTTATATATACTTATTCATATTTAAAGAGGTTGAAAGGCACATAGGTATGTGTGTATGTGTGTATGTGGGAATGCATATATAAAAATATGTATATTTCTGATTCAGCAGCCAGCATATAATTTTAATTTTTTGTGACTAGGAGGTGGGAATAGTAAGCACCATAATATGAAATACAATGAGTATTGACTGTACTTGGGATAAATATTTCATGGTATGATTTAAAATAATATGGGTTTTAACTACCTTATTAGATAAAGCATGTTAAACTAAGTGAAATTTTTATCTGCAGATCTGACTGAATACAACATGTAAAAAATTTGATGGCCCCTGAATATATTTAAGTTATATTTAAAAGAATGAGCTGTTTCAGCTGTTCAAAATTCCTGTCTTTCCAGTTAATGTTACACCCTAGGAATGAGCATTGGGGCCGGCCGGTCATAATTGCTCACATTCAATACAAGAAAGGACATCACTTCAGCTTTCGTGCCTGTGAGCCCTTTTCTCTTGGCACGCAGTTCCTGCCCCAAGAGCAGCACACTTACTAACAGCAGGAGAAAGAAAAGGTTCAACCATTAAACAAAAATTGAGCAAAACCTGCTATCATTCCCACTGCCCACATTCTACTATGTATCTGATTGTAGAATATCCAAATGAGGGACAAAATTCCCCTTATCTGTCACCTACTTCATATTGAACTGCAGTTTCTAGAAGACCTCAAATCCTAAGGTGGGTCTTTCCTGCTTGATTATTTCCTCAAGGAAGCTTTGCCCAAAACAGATTTTAGAATCATCCTTGCCTGGCAGATTTTTTCACCGACTAGTGAGACTGCAGAGGGTGAAGGGTGTCTTGCTTGTGTAAAGTAGAAGAAAGGCTATTTCTAAAGGAAGAATGTGGAAAAGGAAATCCCGCATGAGTCCAGGATCCAGTAGACACAGAAAGGGAGGCTCTGAAACTCATTGCACTTGGAAACCCCTGCATCTCATTGATTCAGAGTCACAGCTGGAAGGGACGCTAGACATCCTCTGGAACAGATCACTGATTTAAGAGATGAGGGATTGGAGGCCTGGTGGCTCAGTGACGTGCCAGCCAGAGTGACAACCCCATCTGGGGCACCCTCCTCAGCATGCTTTGTGGGTTCTGGGTTGCTGATGGATGATGCTAAAGATGAGAGTCATCTGGCAAAGAAGCCCCTGCTCCCAGCATTTGGGTTCTAATTTCCAATTAGCTGCTAACTGATGGGGCCCACAGGAAAATCCCAGAGGGACCTCGGACTTTCACTACTTCACCTAAATTACTAACCCAGGCTCTGAAGCATCTATCAGGAGCATTCTTAGGGAAAAGAAGATATAAATAAATTTTGTTATCCACCTTTTTTTATTATACGCTGTGCCATATGTGTTTGAGGAATGTTTTACTATAATTGTTTTCAGGGTTTCCCAAAACTTTTTTTTTTTTTTTTTTTTTTTTGCAGTGGGTCCCCTACATAGTTCAGATATCAAAGCTAAGGCCAGCACCATGTGGAGCAGGATGATCAATCAGCCACACTCTCCGATAAGTCCTGATTTAGCTGATGGTCATTTGTAGGAAAGGGGTTGGGGGAATACAGACACTGAACAGAAACAGACAGAGCCAGACCTGCGCATAACAGATCTTGAGCTGCTGGGAGATGGCCCCAGCTCCTCCACATGGCAGCAAAAGGCTGCTCTTTCTCTCCCCCATCAGTCCCTCCCAGCAGGCTTGAGCAACCCGTTCTGAAAAGAGAAGGAGAGTTCTTACTGGCCTTCTGGTCTACCCTCCTACTGCAAAGGAAGCCAGCATACAAGGGTAGAAGGGAATAGGGGCCCGGGGACAGCATCTCCAAGGGTCTGTCACATCTCTGCATGATTTGCAAGAAGAGGCAGTCGCAACTCCTGTTGTAGACTAGCTTTCCAAGGATATTGGTACAGGGACCAGCCTTGGAAGTTATACTGTCCCCCTCCAGAGCAAACGGTAAGGTTGCTTGTAATAAAGATCACATCTCCCTCTGGAGACAAGAGCAGGCCTGCTCACTGCCTATTATTAAAGACTTTGAGTTCTCTAAGCTCAGGGTTCTCCCCCTGAGGGGAAGGTCTGTATCTCAAGGCGTGTTTGAGGTCAGCAAAGGTGCCATCTGCAGGTGTCCTGCCCGAGAGAAGTATCACTTAAGGCGAATGTTAAATGATCTCCTGATCATGAGCAAAGCTGCACTCCCCTTCTTAAACCAGCTAACCTGAAGAGATCCGCCGTCCTTCTGGTCTTGGGGCAAACATGTAGGCCTGGCCATGAGGAAGAAGGTGGGGAGAAGCCAGGCACCCCTAACCATGGGTCAGCCCGTGCTTGGAGCCTGGTTGGCAGAAGGGCTTACACAGTCATCTGCCTATGAAAAAACATGGATTTACATATGTGCATGTACACGTGTGTGAATACACACAGAATGACAGAGAGTTTTCAAAGGTGGACATACTCGGGCAGGAAAATAAAAGAGAGCAAAAAGCGTGAATGTGCATTTTATCGTGAGTCTTCATATGTGTGACCTGCAGGCTCTGGAGCAAGGTAGGAGCCACTGATAAAGAATCACCCTTCAGATGAGTGGGGAAACATAGAACACAGCAGACCCTCCATGTGACCCAACACAGCCACAGTGCAGCACACGTAGACACAGAAGAAGGCTCAGTGACCTCTCTGGCTGCCGTCCAGACAGGGGTCACCTGCAATTGTCATCTGTCTTCCTTTGCTGCTGGTGCGGCGGATGAAGGCAGCAGAGCCCTGTGAGTCACAGGGCTCCATCCCTTCCCCAGACACTGCGGCCAGCACAGCCCCTCTGTCCCTCCCTGCCGATCACAGCAGGAGGGTGACACCTCTGACCCCAGCAGGAGATTCCGTGACGACAGCATTCTCCCTTAGGGGAAATGCTGGAGTTCTTTGATAAAGGGCTGGATCCTTCTAAAAAGGCAGTTAGTGGTGTATTTCATTCAGAATATTAGGAAAAGAAGAACTTTGCCTAATGTTGCGCTGGGATTGAGACTTAGGATTTTGAGAAAATGCGCCCCATAGTAGAAGTAGCAGAGTGTAATGATCGCAGAGTGCTTCCTCCCAAGCTCTCTGAAGGCCCCTCAGGCTGCCAGCAAATCCCCTTCTGTGATGATGGGGATGTCACCCTCCGCTGGGACCTCCCGAGCTCTTTCCCAAACCAAGAACCTCTCTCCAGTGGTGGAACCTTCTGCTTTCAGGTGGACAGATGGCACTTATCTTGGTCCGAAAGAGTGCCTAGACATCTGTGGTTTGCTTGACGTGCCAGAGAAGCCAACACAAACCACTCACAGATGATGCAAAATCTGAGCACTGCAAATGAGATGTGGGACTTGTTGAAAGCCTTACAGTTTATTCTTCGATGACATTGCTAATGTGATTATGATGGAGGACTTTACATACCGACTTGAATACCTCCGGTCTCGCCAAGCTCCTAGATGTAGAGAATGGCGGAAGCTAAGCGACTTTGTCCTTCAGACCGAGAAATGATAGATGACTGAGGGGTAGATACATAGACAGACGATGGCTAGCTTACATCTGTATCTCAATATATCTTGTAATTCTCTTTCACGTGTCAGATTTCATGGAATAATTACTAATTATTAGCAACTTAGAGAAATAGACTTACAATATTGCCTCATAAACTCTGTGGCTTTTTCAGGAATTTGGAGGAAATTAAAAAAAAAAAAAAAAAGAGGTTTGCTGAATCAGTCCTATCCGAATTCCCTCCCAACTGCACCTTCTGTCTGCTGGGGACCTTGGGTAGCTTATTCAACTTCTAAGCCCTGCCCCCACCTTGGATACTTAGAAGCAGTGGACATTTCATTTTTCTCTCTGCATTTTTAATAATCCCTTTGTCTTGTCTTCCTCTTTTAGCATTTGTTTTGTTTTTGATGTTCCCCTCCTGTCTCATATGACTTAGACCCCAACAGCTTGTTTTCAGACTCTTCATTAATTCCCTGGATAGATGTCACTTCTCATTAACTCCCCCTTAGCATCCAACTTGGGAACACATTACTGTCATCCCTAACCACTTGAGACACTGGGGACTTGTCTCCAGGAAGATGGTGGGACCGACCACTGCAGCCCCCAGAAATCCTGGGTACCCACCAGGACGAGTTTAAAAATTCCTCATCTCCTGAGGAGCAGGGCACCATGTAAATATGAGGAGATTAATGCAGCTAATGGGTCTAATTTATATTGTATATGATCAGACTGTATTTTATAAAGCACAAAACCTAGAGTGTTTGGACAAATTAGTCTCCTCAGAATTCTTTATGAACGCATCGGTCCCAAATGCGGTTGCAACATTGACTTCCTTCAGAAGGCGATGAGACACCTTGCCGTGTCTGACAGGGGAGTGGCCATGGTCTGGTCTGTCGAAAATGAAAAGGGAGTCAACTGAGTCAGTCCGTGGACTCTGATCTCAAAAGATGAGGACTGCTGAGAGACTTTGAGACTATTCTTGGGTACAGACTGAACCACAGACACAAGCCGTCGCTCCCTTCAGCTCCTCCCAGAGCCTCCTGAGTAAGACTTTAGATTCTTTTTATGAAGGATGATCATAGACAAGAATAAGAAGAACTATAGAATTTCATATAATATTTTAATGTATGCAGTGGTAACATTTCAGAGGCCACGCTTTGATGTGGGATAAAGCCACGGCATGAAATGGAGAACCGCAGTGTTGTAAGAACACTGGACCCTGTCATCAAACCAGCTTGTGTCTGAGTCCCATCTCTGCCACCCACAGCAGGGGAAACGGTTGTGTTGTTAAGCTCTCTGGGATGCCGTCTCTGCTTGTCTTTAATGTGGGGGGGGGGACGTGAGTGCGCACACACGCATGTCTGTGCGTGTGTGTATGTGAGTGTGTGTAGGCGTGAGTGCGAGTGAGCGCGTGACAGAGGAGTCCGTACTTCAGTAGATAGATGTTCAGTGATGTGGCTCCTCCACAAAGATTCACAGAAATAGAGGAAACCCCTAGGCATGACGTAAATATGGGAATTCACCACGGCTTTCTTAAATCCTTAGAGACAAAGGAATGTCCATAATCGCCGTCCATGGCCTGGTTCCACTCTTCAGAGCATTTTTTTTTTTAAGATTTTATTTATTTTTGCATGGAGCACTGAATGTGGTGAAAAAATAATGAATACTGTTTTTCTGAAAATAAATAAATTTTTTTTTTAAAAAGATTTTATTTATTTGACAAACAGAGATCATGAGTAGGCAGAGAGGCAGGCAGAGAGAGAGAGCAGGGAACCAGGCTCCCGGCTGAGCAGAGAGCCCAATGTGGGACTCGAGCCCAGGACCCTGAGATCACGACCTGAGCCGAAAGCAGAGGCTTAACCCACTGAGCCACCCAGGTGCCCCTCTTCAGAGCATTTTTAACAAGGAAGTTGTTCCCATCGCTTCGCAATTGTCACTTCAAAATTTAGATGCAGAACAGCCCCTCCAGTTACTCCGGAATAGGTCGTATTCATTCCTAGGTCCTGGAATTCCTGCATGACTTTGACAATTCTCAGTAGGTCTGTCTAAATCCTCTCCAGACCCTGCACCCTCCATTTTGGTACCAGACGTGGCCAGAGCGCTGTGATCACTCTCCGGGGAGTGAGCGGAGTCCAGGTGCCCTCGGCAGGTGCTCCGCGCTGGACCCCAGTCTGCACGGCACCGTCCCATTTCCTCAGGGCACATGTCTGGCTTGTGTGCTTCTGGTCTGTAAACTTTCAAACCAAAAAAACAAATAAATAATTTTAGTTAGTTAGTTACTTAGTTCAATTAGCCAGCATATAGTACATCATTAGAAAAACAGAAATTTAATAATAAAAATTGTATTCATTCATTCATTCATTCAACTGATATTTCCTCAGCACTGCCTGTATCAGGTACTTTTCTAGTCAATAGATACACAAGAACACAGCCCAAAGCCCCTGCCTTCCTCCAGCCCGATGGTGGTGACACGTAACATCCTCTAAAGGATGAGATTGATGAGGTGGCGGGGAGACAGGGGGTGCTCTCACGAGGGCACTCAGAGAAGCCCTCTCCGAAGAGGCAACTTTCACCTGAGACCAGCAAACTTCATGAATCCAGCTCAGAACTGGCGAGGAATCTAGACCCGCAAATGTTTTACTTGTCACTAGCCCCAAATCAAGGGATTTTAAGATATGCTTTGTCATCCACATTCCGGAGCTTGACAAACGCAGACTATTCTGAACCCAAATAAGGGTTCTTCATGCCTGAATAAGTGTACAAGGTTTCCCAGATAAGATTCAGAGGGTTACAAGGCGTAACTGAATCACGGCGCTCACCTCCCTGTTATTCCCGCGGAAGCTGAAAGTCACAAAATATCCATCAGCCCTTATCCGCTCGCGGCTGACACCGGCTACACGGGCAGGCGAGGTAAAAGCTGGATGATAACCCTTCAGATTCCGGAGAAGAAAAATGGACTCAAATGCCCCACTGTTCATTTGGGGGGCAGGATTTTCTCAGATGAGGACGTCAGACCAACCCCATGCGACGATGTCATAAATTGAGGAAGCAGATATCCCCAAACCCATTGCCCCTGTCAGGTCTGTTCGGAGAGCATCACCGCTCTGGATGAATCAAGGCCCTCCGCTGTCAGACCATTTCTCACCTAATACGATACGGAGATGGGAGTGGATTTATTGGAAATATAAATGCTTTCTAAAAGCCACAAATAAAATGTCTGAATGCATGCCCGGCTTGTCTCATATTGTGGTCCGCGTGCCGTGAGTGATGTGGCAGTTGTCATCGGCTGCACTAGGAGGGGCTGTCGCTGGCGGCGCGATCATTGGTGTTGTCCCTGCTGATTTATGGGCACCTGGAATGCAAGGCCAGCACGTGACTTCGCATCTGGAATTTGCCAGCCTGGAAGGAGCTTGAAAAATATACGTCATTTGGGGCGCCTGGGGGGCTCGGTGGGTTAAGCTGCTGCCTTGGGCTTAGGTCATGATCCCAGAGTCGTGGGATCAAGCCCCGCATCAGGCTTCCTGCTCAGCAGAGAGCCTGCTTCCCCCTCTCCCTCCGCCTGCCGCCCTGCCTCCTTGTGCTGCTCTCTATCTCTCTGTCAAATAAATAAATAAATAAAATCTTGAAAAACATATATGTCCTTTGCAGACTGGACATCTTTATCTCCTTCCTCCTACCTGCCCTCCCTTCCTTTCTTCCTTCTTCAATTTCTTCCTTTTCCATAGTTTTCTCCGGATAGAGCAAAGGAGCATAGTAAAGAAACAAGACAATGGGGAATAAACAGCAAAAGGTATATAAAGGAATACAGGCATTCGTCAAAGAAAGAGAGAAGGACATCAGTTTAATTTCCTTGGGATTTTAGTTTCATTTTTGTTCTCTTGGTTTTTTGTTGTTTGGCTTGGATTGTTGTTGTTTTGCCTTCAACTGGTGAACTAAGATGGAATCATTGGTTAGTGTCTTCGATTCGATGTGGACTCCCCACCAGTGACCTCAACTAGTCTTTGGAATAAAACCTGGAAAATATTTTCCTTTACTGTCTTTGTTTCTACAGTGATGATCTTTTAACAGAAATCCTATATGGAAAGTCCAAAAGAGTCAAAGTTGCTCCTCTTTATCAAAATTCTGTACTTCTCAAGTTCACTAAATTCTAAAAATCTTTGTCCCACATCATAACCACTCTGCTGGCTGAGAATATAAGAAGGATCTTTTCAACACCACTGATAGTAGATCTCCGCCTATACTGTATACAGAATAAACCAGATCATCTATAATTTCAAGAAATGCATTTAAAATTTTCACTTCTTTACTCCTTACGTGGTTTGTTCTGTGTAAACCCCATGAAAGGTCTTCCGCTGACTTTATGCATGCTTTAATTTCTCCCCAAATATCTAATGTGGTCCCTTTAGAACAGTATGCAACAACCAGGGATAGAAACAGGACCACAAGGTAAATTTAATGTTCTGGTCTATCTCTGTCTGGTGGTGTCAGGGGCCTCCTGCCTCTCTCTGCAGGGAAAAAGGAATGTCATCGGTAGAAGTTATGACATATTCTCTAAGCACCCCCCATGCTGAGCCTTCTTAATTTTTAGTGATTAATTGCCGTCACCGCATGGGCTCAGCACATCGGTTACAACCCAGCAAGTCGTTCAACTCTGGGCATAACTGCCAATACTCCATTCCCCCCTGACCACTTCTCTGCGACTTTTGGAAGGAAATTCTGTACCTACTAGTTAATTTTTTTTGTTGTTTTGGGAGTTGTGTTGTTGTTGTTTTTGATGATGGTTTTTTAAAAGATTTTATTTATTTATTTGACAGAGAAAGACACGGCGAGAGAGGGAACACAAGTGGGGGCAGAGGGAGAGGAAGAAGCAGGCTCCGCGCTGAGCCAGGAGTCTGATGGGGGGCTCCATCCCAGGACCCTGGGATCATGACCTGAGCCAAAGGCAGACGCTTAACAACTGACTGAGCCACCCAGGCGCTCTAGTTAATTGTTTAGAAAGGACTGATTTGTGCTATTCAGAGTATCCTGGGTACCTCTGAAAAGTAGCTGAAAAGTTAGTATGTTTGAAATAATACTTAAGTGCCCAACCTATGTGTTCATTCAAAATAGCAAGAAGTAATGCCTGGACTCCTCCTGGCTGCGGTGCAGGAGGTCCTGGTGTCCCCTCAGCTGCAGGGGGTAAAGGCTCATCCAGACAAATTCAGGTTATTTTCCTCCATCATCCAAAAGCACCAGGAAAAGGAGACGTCCTTTTCTCTATGTGTGTTCTTCCCAATGACTGTCCTTTGGTCCTTCCTGTCTTCAAGGTCTCGAGTATAAAATTAAAGTTAGCAGGGAAAGCAAATTTCAGAAAAGTAAGAGTTTCAGTGAGTGGATTTACAACTCTAGTGTTGAAGAAAATCATGAATTCTATAGCACATTATTTAATGTGACAAAATTAAAAAAACACACACACACACATAAAACCTAGCATATTAACATATCTGGGTTCACATTCTCTCTTCAGTTACGTTACCATGGCCATGTAACCTAATCTCTCTGAGCTTAATTCCCTCTTCTGTAAAAATCGAGATATGAATTTCAAAAATAAGACCAGTCATTATATCAAAAGCCCCGTCAGCTCTGCCTAGCACCAACAATTGACATTTGTAGTAATTTGTATACTGTGGCTTTAAACATGTAAACAAAGCAGCCTTAGATCTTTCTGGAAACTAACCTATCCACGCATAGAGGTGCTTCTTTTGCTACCTTTATAGAAAGGTGAAGGTTAAAAGAAATGTGCATAAAGCGGGTAGCACAGTGAGCAACAATGGTAGCTGTCCTCTTGGTTTGGTGCGGGGTGAAGCTCTTTTCCCTTCCAGGCTCTTCTGTGGTCACGTTCCTTGGCGGTGCCTAGAGTCTCCTCTCTGCTGTTTGGACTTAGACTAATGTTGCTAAGCCACCCACAGTTTCCGAAGGAAGGTCATTTTTTCTATCTTTTTTCTGCCCAAAACTCCAGATTTCTAAAACCCCCTTAGGTCTTTACAGACTGAAACAGACATCGTCATCAAATGGCGAAGGTTTCCCTAAATGCTCCTTAGTGTCAGTGGTGGAAGCTGAGCGTTTCCATCTTTGAGAACTGCTGGAGATGAACACCAGCTTCACTATGCATCTGAGAGAAGGCTGTCTGCTGCACACCTAGTATTACTTATTTACCGACTTTGTTTTTTTTAATTTTATTATGTTATGTTAGCCACCATACAAGACATCATTAGTTTTTGGTGTAGTGCTCCATGATTCGTTGTTGGTGTCTAACTCCCAAGCAATCCATGCCTTCCTTACTGCCCATCGCTGGGCCCACCACCTCCCACCCCCTACGCTCGAAACCCTCAGTTTGTTTCCCAGAGTCCGTAGTGCCTCGTGGTCCTTCTCCCCCTCTTCTTTTGCCTCATTCATTTCCCCTCCTTTCTCCTCATGTCCTCTGTGCTGTTCCTAATGTTCCCCATATAAATGAAACCATATGATACATATGATAATTGTCTCTCTCTGCTTGACTTACTTCACGCAGCAGAATCCCCTCCAGTTCCATCCATGCCAATGTGAACGGTGGGTGTTCATCCTTTCTGATGGCTGAATAAATACTAGGTATTTACCCCAAAGATACGGGCATAGTGAAAAGAAGGGGCATGTGCACCCCACAGTCATAGCAGCAATGCCCACAATAGCCAAACTGTGGAAAGAGCCGAAATGCCCTTCAACAGACAAACGGATAAAGATGTGGTCCATATACACAATGGAATATTATCGACTTTATTTTAAAATGCATCCTGCCTCTGAGAGGCCAGGCCCTGTGCTAGGAACTTTGGTAAAGACACCGTTTCTAATCCCTAGAGCAGTCCCTCTGGTAGGCACTGCTCTCCCAGATGACGCTGGAGTCGGTGGCATTCAGGGAAGGGGGAGCAAACCCCCAGGGCGGGGGAGCCTAAGTGCAGGAGCTTGAACTCGAACTCGGGTCCACTTCGCAGTTTCCTGGTTTGGGTGCAAACTGAATCAAGTTCTTTTCCTTACAAAAGTCAGAGAAGAGGTCCTCTGTGTGGTGGTGAGGAACTCGGGCTCTGGGGTTGACGTTCTCTGGGTCAGCCCAAGGTCAACCCCTGCCGACCGGCATGGCTCAGGACATCACGTCCTTCTCAAGCCTCCGTCTCACTATATGTAAAGTGGGCCCGGCAGAAGGGAGATAGGTGAGACAGGTCTGCAAAGCACATTAACTCCGCCTCTGAGGCGTTATGCTCCATAAGAGATCCATGCCTTCGTTTTCATTACATATACTCATTTATTGAGTGGTTACTATGTGAATATATAATCCTAGATCCACGGTAAAAATGATGTATTTGCGTTCAACATATTTTTAGAGACTTGCTTTAATGATTTTTTTTTTTTTTTTTAAAGTATCCGTGATCTGTGTATTTCTATCCCGGCAGCGGGAGGCGTCATTGTCTGGTTTGCGCTGAAATACTAGAACATTCCATTGCCTATATCTGCAAATGCCAATGTACTTTATAAGCAAAATCCATCACCAAATGCTTATAGGGTCAGGAAGTTAGATTCTGAGCCACAGATATGGGTTAGAAGGAATTCTTACAAGGGCGCTAAAGTTCTAGAAGCAAATACTACGTGGGAGACCGTAGAAAGAGTGAATTGTTGTTCACACTTCAGCTTTGATTTGGAGACACCTGTGAAAGAAAATAATCCTTTCCCAGTACTTACTGGTTATTTTATTTCTAGAAAACATGCTTGTTATTTTAGCTGAAGCACTTGCTTTCCGGGATGGTTTATGGTAAATGAACAGTGACACCTACTGGTAGAGGGTGATAACATTTGTTTACTAAGAAGAGCGGCCATGCTCAAGTTAGCTGTGTACAACCCCCAAAATTAATGCCCAGTGTTTTGATGTCAGGCAGCCAACATCAGAGTTCAAAGCAAAAATCAAACCGTGTAGAGAGAGATACATGAACACAGACAAATTCACTTGTTGGTATGAAGATTGCTCTTTTCTCTTCCAAAACTGTTGTGCTCTTTTCCCATAAAAATAGGCTCATCAGAACTGCTCTAAGTGATTTAGTCCAAGTGCCAAGTAAAAATGTTGGCTTGAGTCACCTGTTTTTCTCCTCTACGTTGATTAAACAGATTGGCAGAGACGGCTCCAAACACACTATTTGTCTAGCTCATTACATATTAATATTTCCAAAGTGTATTTTCCCTTTCTGTAACTTAGTTCTTTAAATATTTTTATTGATATGCAAAGATGCCTTTTCAGGATGGTGTTTTCGGCTTGACATGCAGCTTATCCTGGACGTTTCTGGTAGAAGCATCAAGTCCAGAGAGGACAGCACCAGACTGGCTGTAGGGGGGTCACACTGTGTCATGCCGGCGACCACGCAGCAGGCAGAGGAGAGAAAGCACAGTCCAGGGGCTCAGACTCATGGGGTCCAAATCCCCCTGAGGAACCAAGTGAGACAGATCTACGGTTGCCCGGGTCACTGATGCTGGGGATGTGTCGCTGACTCCAGGTCTGAAGCAAGTCCAGCCTAGGTTTGGAGTGGAAAGTGAGTCTGTGTCCATTCCCCAAGCTCGGCTTTGCCTGGGGCCCTGTCCTTGGGGACTTGCTGGACACTGTTGTTTTATCAAAGCCTCTGTGTTTGTCCAATTTGGTTCCGTCTACCTAGGGATTAACAACGAGGCAGTCACGAGAGATGAGTAATGGACAGCCCGAGTCTCTAACACCATGTTGGAAAAGCTATTTAACCTGGGTTTGCACATCTGTAAAAATGTCTGACTTGCAGGGTGGTTATGATTACAGGAGACAGGAGATATGTGACCCCCAGCCCAGAGCCGGGGGAGTCACAAACACGGGCTCCTGTCTCTTCCTCCTTGTAAGACACAGATCTCTTTCTCAGAGTTGTGTGGGAGGTAAGTGTACACACTTTAAGTCAGAGATTAAATAAGTGAGGTATGGCCATAAAGTCATTAGATGGCTTGTAGGCCATCAAGAACCAAACTGGACTCACAGGCAAGTCCTATCCTTGCTCTAGACCAGGGTTTTAGAAAGAGCAATGGGCTGTCTGCCCTCTAGGCTCCGACGGAGTGAACCACAAGTCACTCTCCTTGCTTGACTCCCCCTCCCGGCCCCTCTGTCTTCCCCCATCCCTTCCTTGCTCACCTTATCCCAAAGCATTAACTGCTTCCATGCAGATGGCTTCCCACACCAAAGCTTCTGTCCTGACGTCTCTGCAAAGCCTTCGGTCCTCCACTTTCAGAGCCTGCAGGACCTCCAGGCAGGGAGCTCCTCAAAGAGGAAAGGCCCCTGGGCAGGGGGGATGGGTGTGGTTGCGTGTGACGGCAGTGTGGACCCATCGGAGTAGTCAGGACAGATAAACATTGATCCAAGCTCTCAGCCAGACCGTGTGAAGCCTTGACTCCTTCCAGCCAGACGCTAAGAGGAGCTCTCCATCTCCAGCCCTTATCTAGAAGCAGTTTCTCTTCCTTCTAGTTGGAAATATGGCTGGTTCTTTCTTGCTTACGCTTCTTATGGGATCGAGAACTAGCAGGCACAGCACGTACTTCTTCCTGGCGATGGTTATGAGCTACTAAGGAAAGCCCCTCTCTTGGGAGGCACCAGGCGGTGGTGGGTGAGGCTAGAGAGGGAGGGGTGCCGACTTAAGAGCAGGTTTCAATGGGTGTCGGTGTGTCTTTGGGACTCCAAGAGATCCTTGCCCTCGGGAGTTTCAGGGGAATCCGTCCAAGAACAATAAGCTCAATAAATTATTGAATTATCCAGATGTTAGAGTAGCATTGGCAAACTTTTTCTGTAAGAACCAGATCATAATTTTTTTTTCTCTCTTCCTATGGGAAGGGAAATGGTGGGATACTGGGAAAGGCACCGGCGACACCTGGGGTGGGAAGGTGGAAAGGTGGTTTCAGCATGGAGTCGGGGATCAGAGTGAACTTCACTGAGGAGGTACGGTTTGAGCAAAGATAGGACAGGGAAGGATGTAACCAAGTGGGTGTCCGAGGGTTCCAGGCCATTCAAGCCGAGGGAACAGCTGGACCGAAGCCCGTGGAATCCTCTAGAATAGCAAGAAGGGTGATGTGGCACAAGTAGACACACGGGGAGAAGGGACACGGGCAGGGGCACCGGCTAAGGCCCTTCGGCTGTTACTGAGAGGAATGCAGGGTTTGGGCAGAGGTGGCGGGTCGGACTTGATGTTTGAAGAGAAGCTGCTCTGACTGCAGTCTGGGTCTGTGCCTAACGGGGTCAGGGGACTGTCACAGCAGCGGGCAAGTGTGACCGTGGCTTAGAGCCCAGGGGAAGCCACATCTCCTGAAGGAGCAAGTGAGGGGTGCGCGTGAAGAACCACTCACACAGCCCCAGGGTCTCGAGGGTCCTCGCCTGCCCCTGGAGAGAACAAGCTTTGAGGACCCCCTGCGTGAGTTCACATCAAGGGCTCGGCCTGGTCGCCGGCTGCCCGGCCCCGGCCCGGGACCCAGTAGCATGGTCATCAGGCTCATGGCCCCCGAGTCTCTCAAACCTGGTGTGAGTCGAAGCTGTAGCTTTTCAAAAGGCCGCAAATCTCTGAGCCTCCATTCCCCACACCGGGAAAATGAGTTTCAGAAGAAAACGAGGGAGCCTACCTACGCGCACGGTTTCAGTGAGGATTCGGGAAGATTCTCCAGGTGCCGAGCAGACCTCCTATTAGCATGGCCGTTTGGGGTCCCCTTCAGGGCTCGTCCTGCTGAGTTGTGCAGCCGTGTCCCTCCCGAGGTCTCCCACGAGCCGCAGGTCCAGCAGTTGGACCCCAGAGCCTCCCTTTCCCATGGAGCTGGGGCCGCGGCTCATTCAGAGTAAGTGTTGCTGTGCCTGCCGTGATGTAGGAAGCAGGTGACTTGGTGACAGGGACTTCGTGCCTCCGCACCACGGCGGGCTCTGCGTCCCTCCCTCAGACAAGCTGCCAGCTATGTTTAGGTAGAAGAAAGCAAATTGCTCACGTGCCAAGTCCTTTTCAAAACAAGCTTAATTGCCTGTGTATGATAAGAGTTAGCATCCCGAAGGAAAACCTGTCCGTCTACAGTCCAAGCATCCTGTAGTCTCTGCTGCCAGTGGCCTGGCGGCGCAGCTGGGCTCCACCGCAATCCTGTGGCACAGAGACCGTCCTCCTGAGTGACAGTGACAGGCCCTTCAGACCTGCTGTACCTTGTGCTTGATCAGGAAAAGATTGCCTGCTCCGTAACAAAAGTCATCTTCACGCCAGGCGGAGCAGGTAGGAAATATGGAGGAGAGCCCCATTTAGCAAAACCCCAAATACTGGACTTCGACATTTTAGCCAAAAAGCCAGAAGTTAATATATCATTATACAGCCAGTCTTTTAAATAATATTTTCACACCTACTTACTTGCCACAAATAGGAGTTTGGAGACCGCGTCAGAGACCTATTTTGCATTTCGGGGTGTTCGAGCAGAAGCTGTGGCAGCCGCGCAGCACTGCCAGGCAGTCAGCACCCTTGAACGGGACTCAGGTCAACTGACACCGGATCTGGGGATCTCGGTAAAGGCAGGGCAGCTAGCTACTCCCTCGCAGACAGAACCCTGACGATGGCGGGCCAGGCGGTCCCAGCCTCGTGGGGAAGTGTGCTCACCCTGGGCGCCTGGTTGTGATGTTCCGGAGAGGGCTCGGGAGGGCAGGCCCTTTTGTTAACTGTACAGAGATCCTGAACCTGCTACCAGGCCCCCATCCACCCTCTTCCATGGCATTCTGAAGCCAAACAAACATTGTGTGCTGCAGGGAGGCATTTGGGGCAAAGAACGGGTGCCCTGCAGAGGGACATCTCACAGCGCCCTGTCCTCACTTGTCCCCCGACCTGCCGCGGGGGAAAACACTGCAAAGGCGTTCCCTTTGCCTCGCCTCGTCTCTTGCTTTCGTGCTCTGTCTCCTTTTCCTCCCTCTCCTCATCAGTTCTTCCCAGACTCCTCTGAAGACAGCAGGAGAGGGAGGAGAGAGAGGGGCTGCCTCTCCCCCCTGGCCTGCTTCATGCGCAAATGCCTCCCTTCTCAGGGCGGTTTGCCTTTTAATTAAAAATTACACTCTGGAATTGGCTTCCTCAGAGCTGGGGTGATTGGACAGCTCATTTGTCTGGCATTATCCTTGTCCCCAGGAATGACCACAGGGCTCCCTCCTCAGCCTGCGCAGTGTGATGGACAGAAAAGCCACTGCCCTCTGTGGCCAGCCCGCATAGGGACCGGCTCAGCCCGCTTCTACTGTGGGCTTCCCTTGCCCGGCCCCTTCTTGCCAGCCCCACTGGCCAAGTGTTTCCCAGGCCCCCAGGCCACCTCCCTGAGCCCATCTGGTTCCCACCTTCTCCGCAACTCCCCCTCGAATACCCCCACCTCCGGCTCCATCCCCAGCTGGCCACGCCCAAGCCTTCCCTGATGCATTCAGTGAGTCTGTCTTGATGTGCAGATGAATTGCTGACACCATCGGTCCCTTTTCTAGGACATATAAATACGCATCTCTAGTGGCCTTTCTCCTGGAAAGGGGACTCAAGCAGAGAAAGGGGACGAGGAGGAGGGCAGGGCCCTGTTCGGTGGGACAGAGAATGTGTCTTTGACAAGGAGTCTGGCACAGACCTTCCAGATCTTGCTGTGGAGGCTCCCAAGCAGGAGGTGCGACTGGTTTCCAAAAGTAAAGGTAACGTTGCCCTACGACCCTGTCCTCTCCCGGGCCCTCCTCAGAGCCTGACCCACCCGATGTTTCCGCAGGAGCCAGAGTAAGGCTTGACCCTAAGATTCTCTAGTCCCAGTGTATTGTGTGAGTGCTGCGTCGATTGTTCTAGCCCAGTGGACTAGAAGAGAGTGAGGCAGACACAGAGCATATCTGTGGTCACATTCCGTCTTCAGTACAACACAGAAGTGACACGGTGAGCACGCATTGAATGAATGAATGAACAAATGAAGGAAGGAAGGAAGGAAGGGACAGAGCTCTTCCCCGGCCACCAGCCAGGCCACACGAAGCTCTCGCCGACAGCCCCTACCTTCACCTCTCAGTTATGCTTGTCGCCATGGTACCCAGCCTCTCTGAAAGAGGGTCTCTAGGGTCTCATCAGCAAAACCGAGGTAATAAATCTTGCCTCACAATGAAACGAGAGCTTACAAGTGTCCTTGGAAAACAGCAATGGTTTATGTTAGTGCTTACAGTATTAACTTATCGATCCGCACAATAAAATCAGCGGAGGGGAGGCGATGTGGGTGCACTGCCTTCTTCCCATGGGAGGCAGTGACTTCAGACGCAGAGGCCCCCACTGCTGGGCTCCAGCGTTTGCGTCCTGCATCGAGCGTCCCGCGGCCCTTCCTGTCGCTCTTACACGTGGGGCATGGATAAGGCGCTCCGTTTGTTCTGGTTTGGGGCGTCTGCAGTCCTGAGGATGAAACCTCCATCTGCTTCTCAATTGACTTTCTGTACTTAGTGCTTTCGGCATCTAGACCCTTTGCAGACCATGTTCGTACGGCGAGATGTTGTGTTGTTCAAAGGGCATGTCTTCCTGGTCTTCACAATGACCAAGGCCTCCCCCTTGGACGGGTACCTCCCCCGGTCATCTGGCCCCGATGAGAGCCAGAGAGCAGAGTGTAGGAAACCACACACTCTTCCCACCCTGCTACCCAGCGCCTGGCTGGCTCGAATCCTGGGCTCGGAGCATCGGCCCAGGAGCACGGCCTTGAGCAGCCACCAGCTCTGTGCAGGCTTGACAGCTCAAGCCTGCAGCCCAGTTACATTGGTCCTGGGGACCCTGGTCTCACAGAAAGGCGGGGCACAGCTGCTCATGGCGCAGGAATCAGATGTGCCTCCTACAGGCCCGGACAGGGCTGACCAAGAACTGGTTCTTACAGGTGAGAGCCAAGCTTGGAGCAGCAGCGACTCCACCCACCCATGCCCAGACACTGGCCCAGAGGGGACATAGCAGGCCACCTCCTCGGGGACCAGGGCCACCAACTGCCATGTGGCCTGTGCTCCTTGCATGAGCCTTTGGGGCAGCCGTGTCTCCATGCAAACGCACACACTGCGCCCAAGCAAGGCTCACTCACTGATATTCCCACACCCACTCACGCTCACTCTCAGATTCCCTGCCCACGTGCCTGCTGCAGACCCTTGCCATTCCCAGTCCCGGGAGTCTTCTCCATCCACCTCTTCAAGGGCAGCAGGCACGTAAAGCGCCAAGCTGCTGACCCAGCAGGTGCACGGGGGGCTCCGGGCCGACACCCAGGATCTTCTTCATCCTGACGCGGGAACAGAAAAGACCACCGGTGCCCAGCTCAGCGCTTCCATTCATGGCAGTCTAAGACAGGTGGTAAGCTTCCTGTTTCAGTACCTGCTGAAATGTTTTCAGTTCTGCTTCTCAGCTGAAAAGCCAGGCAAGGGTAAGCATTCCATGCGAATGGATCTGCCGCTCGGATCGCTACAGATGCACAGCAGTTCGGCTGCTCGGAGGGAGCGGCAAGAAACTGGGTGCTAAAGGAGAAGGCGAGCGGCGGCGGGGAAGGCCTCCGGAGGCTGGTGTGCCCGGGGGGAGGCTGGTGTGCCGGGGGGAGGCTCGCGCCGATCAGACCGTGAGAGAGAACTGGCTTTGCAACACGTGCTTTCAACAGGGTTTTAAATTCTTGTTCCCCGGTTCGCTGTTTATTGCAAAGTATCAACCCAAGATTGGGGCTTGCTTTCATTTTTATAGTGACAGCCTTATGTGATTCCACCGAACCTTCTGGCAATCTAAAAATATCCAGCAAGCACACAACTTCCCTTTGAACTGAGAAGTGCTTTCAGGACGAAAGTCACCGTCTCTGCTCCCAGAAAGGTAACAGGCAGAAAAGACAGGGTCCTTCCCCGCTCGGATGTATTTATTAGTGTGTTACGTGCTATTTGACAATTTATTCTTGAAGATCCCACTCCGGGAGCCATATGGCCATTATAACCTGGCACACGAGAGAACACATAATGGTCTAATCGTCTGAGAGATTTTCTGTCCAAAATGCTTGTCGTATTGAAGGCCATTCTCAACCACACAACCACAGGGGTTGAAAAATTAATGTTTCCAATACAGCATCCTCAAGACTGCTGGATGCATAGGAACTGTTGTGGGAATCGTATGTAAATGGGCCTCTCCGTTTTGGACAGGATTTCCTTAGCTATATCCTAATACTAGATTTCAATAAAGCAAGGAGGAGTCGTCATTGTGAATTTTGCCTCTGGATGCTTTTTTGACCTCCATGGATGATGACTCAAGTGATGTGATGGCACGACATGGGTACCAAAATCAAAAAGGACCCTGCAGTCGTTTATGCCAACAGCACACGCACTGCTCTGTCCCCCGGCTTCAGACCCTTCGGATGTTCAATATGCTTCCATCCACACTGCCGCAGACCTCCGGCCAGGGGAGTGCGTCTGTGCTCGCCAGCCCTCAGCAATGTTGAACCCACCCCATGAAGTCATCCAAAATACCTTTGTCAAATGAAAACGGAAGGATCTCCCGTGTTACGAAAGCTGTGTGTGCTCATCATGACATGTCAGATACTTACAGAAAGACTAAAGCGGGGGAAGAAAAAAACAATCCTAACCCCGTACGGCTAGAGGTGGGATTTTTGACTCACTGCTACAAAGCTTCTTGGATGTTCTTTACATACACACACACAAACACACACACACACACATGCACACACACGCACGCGTGCACACACACACACACACATGCACACACACGCACGCGCGCACACACACACACACATGCACGCACACACACACAATGTTTTAACCGAAAGGGGTTCCTGTGGATGTGCTATGTCAGCAGTTTTTGCCTTCAACTATGCGCCGCAAACATCTGCGTTTCTCCAGCTTCCCGATGACGCAGCGCCGTGGTTCATGGAAGTATTTATCCTACAGAATGGTGATACTCTTCCTGGGGCCAAATTTTGCGACATGTCATATTTCTTTCTAGAAAGAATTCCTAGAGGAGGAAATCTGAGGGTCAAAATATGTGCATGCTTTTAAGGCTGTGCATACGAACATTTCTTCATTCCAAGAAGCAGCAAATAAGTGTATAGTAATAGGAGCAAAAATCGTCTTTTAAAAAGATCAACTATTTTCTTTTAAGATTTTATTTATTTATTTGACAGAGAGAAATCACAAGTAGGCAGAGAGGCAGGCAGAGAGAGAGAGGAGGAAGCAGGCTCCCCGCTGAGCAGAGAGCCCGACGCGGGGCTCAATCCCAGGACCCTGAGATCATGACCTGAGCTGAAGGCAGAGGCTTAACCCACGGAGCCACCCAGGCAGCCCTAAAAAATCCACTATTTTAACAGCCACCTCGAAAGCCACAGATGCAGAGTTGCTGCTCATCCTCTCCTGGTCCCCTTCATACTTTACCCCCCCCAGACTGGGAAACTCGGAACATGAGCCTGCCTGGCTGTGCACCTTCGAGGACCCCCGGTTCCTGTTCGCATCCCCTAGAACCCGCCATAAATACTGATTGGGGGGACCCACTTCTCAGGAGAGGAGCTCAGTGGGCAGCAGCTCCTGCCACAAACAAGCAGCCATCCTGAAGAGGAGGTACATGATCATATGACAACAAATGGCAATTAATGGCCTTTCCCCTCAAATCCCATTGTAAATCTTGTCACTGTGTGACAAAGCCTGTTTCACGCTCTGCAGTTTGTTCTAGGCCTGCACTAAAGTCAAGGTCTGAGAGAGCTGCTTGGGGACATAAATCAGTATTCAGGTCAAAGAGTCTTCAAGCCACAGGAGCTGGTAAGAAGTGACTTTATCATTTAGTCAATCTTCCTGCCTTGAATGAAAATAAAAAAATAATAAACCTATGTCAGACCACCCCCATAGAAGCATCCATTCCTTAAAAAAATAAATAAATAAAATAAAAGAATCGGAGGAGAGGAAGACAACCTAGTAGGTGCAACCCTGCACTCTGAACATTTTTCAGAAGTACGTTGCTGCTGATTTGAAAGAGGGGGGTGTGTGTCAGGTTTTCTGTAGTGGTGACGAGGAAAGGGTGGCCATCTGCAGAGTTTTGTGGCTTGTTTGGAATAAGCATCTCACCGCCTAGACCCAGAGCTTTCTGATGAAGAAACGTCGCTGTGACTCATGTCATTTGCAGAGAATGACACACACCATGAAACCTTTTCCTACAAGAAAGCCTTTCTGAACATGGAGTCCTAGAAATGTCTGATTACAGGTCAGGCAAACGGGGAGACATCCTGATACATTCTGTTATCTTAATCTGGGATCTTAAGGGACTGGAACGGGCTGGCGCTGCTGGGCTCACGGAGACAGGAGACCATGTTCAAGCCTAGTTAGTCGGACTGTCCCATTGTCATCTCACTTCATCCAGGTTCCCCTTCGAGCCTGGAAGGGTCACTGGGGCTGGGGAATTTGGCCAGACTTCCTGGAGGGAGCAAACCAGTCCCTCGTCTGTGACCGGTCTGACCCCGGTTGTAGCACTCGTGCTGGGGTGTAACTGTCTGAGCAGGTCCCCCATTTCCTTCTTGGCTCCCCTGAATCATGAACATACTCAGGGCCAGGTGTGGGAGAGAGCAGCGCTCAGGACACACGGGTGGGCGTACCATGTCCTCACCCTCAAGGAACTTAGGTCCCTTGGGGATCTAAGGGATTCCCCCCTTAGGGGATGATGGCACCCAGCACAGGTGACAGGGGCTGAGGTTAGGGTTAGGGACAGGCTGGTGAGCATGTCGGGAGAGCGGCGAGCCCGGGCTTGGGGTCAGAGAAGTCTGCCCAAAGCAAGCTCCTAGTTGAGAATCAAAGTACCAAACCCACTGTTGTGGGTTAGCCAGGCCAAGGGGGACCAGCAGGAACACTGACAAGGAGGGGCTGTGGCTGGGCAGGGACCCAGCCTCCCAGAGGCCCGTGGGCTCCTTCCTCTGGGCCCCAGCCCGGGCCCCGCACTGCCCAGCAGCACAGCCTCTCAGCAAACGCTCGTGGAAGGGACGAGTGATTGCCGCGAACCACCCGCCCACCCCGGGAGCATCTGCCACCCCTCCGCAGGACCTCAGCAAAGGTTCCTGTGTGAGCTGTTAGCCTTTTGAAAATTTGATTCTAGACACAGACAGAACAAGGATTTCAAATAATAAGGTGTTAGATCATTATAATTATCCCTAAAAATACTCACTAAATGCCCATCACGCCTGGCATAACCCAAAGTGTTGGGCAATTTAAAAAAAAAAAAATACAGAATAATAGTCTGTTCCAATAGGCATGAAAATGGCAGAGGAAACGGGGTGGCTTCTCCCCTCCACCCCCCCAAAGATGACCGACCCGCTCTCCCACCCCCCCCCTAACACCCTGCAACGACAAACCGCCAAAACATGAACCGTTTAGGCGTCTCTGTTCATCGTCATTTGGCTTAATGAGCATCTCCTGTGCTTTGCGACAGAAAGCTACTGGTGAGGAGGCAGCGACGTAGATGACATTTCAGTTCTGTCCCCTGCGACCCGCCGTTATCTTAGCAGCTGAGACTGGGGGTCCAGCACTTGCTCTTCAGCTGAGCTTCATTAGCTGCTTTCTGCGTCCTGCGCAGAGCAATAAAATCAGGAGGGAAAAAAAAAAACTTGGGCGGGAGCGAGGCCTGTAAGCCTGGGTTTTATTTTCCCCTTCCCGCAGACTCGGCGAGGTGTGTGTTGCTGCGAGATAACGCTTCCCGGGTCGCCCCAGGCGCTGGGCTGGGGCTGTCGCTCACAGCACCCACCCCCCCAGGCTGGCCTTATCTACTGCGAACACGCTCGGCCGCAGGAGTCTTCGCACCGCTGGGGCGGAAGGTGGGGGGCCGCGGGCCGGGCCTCGGCGGGGCAGGGCTCTCTCAGTCTCGTGGGCTTTCACCCTTTTCTGCGACTCAGGGCACAGGTGACGGTCCGGGGAGGAAACGCCCCCGCCGCGAGCCTGCGTCCAAGCCATGAGCTTCCTTGAAGTCGTGTTGAGGGCAGAGGCAGGTGCGTTCAGTGGCTCAGCAGCACAGAGACGGGCGTGTGAATGGACATCCAGACCCTTCTTCTCTGTCTCTTCTCTTCGGCCTCGAGCACCGGGGCCGGGAATAGCGGAGGGCCGGCCGAACTTTGGGGGGCTCCAAATGCCCCGCGCCCACAGTCACTGTGCCTGGCAACGTCGCACCATGGAGAGGCCCAGACGCGGTTCTGAGATTTGTCCCAGCTCCTGTCGCTCATGGGTGCTTCACTTCAAGGACGAAATTCAGGTCCCAGTTCTAACTTACAAAATGAAAGCTTTTTTTTTTTTTTTTTATAATTCAGGTTAATTGACATATAACATTATGTTAGTTTGAGGGATACAGCATAACCCCCTACTGGTGAAAACAAATTGTTTTTCCTACTGATGAGGACTTTTAAGATCTAGTACCGTATTATTACCTCCAGACCCCGCACTGTCCAGTACAGCCCTGTGGCTGCTTGAATTTATACCCAGAAGCTTGTGCCCAAAATGAATTCTTTGGTGCTATGGTGTCCGTGGCCCTTCACTCACTGGGGAGTGCCACGGGGATCCGTCTACACTCAGCGAATGGAAGTCCTCTTGGTAAAATCCAGCAGGTCTATGGCTTCTCAGTGCAGGGCTCCGGCTTGACCCGTCACACGGAAAAGCAAACGTCCTTCACCTGAGCCCGGTGGTTGGATGACTTACCAGACGTCAGTGGTGCCGGGTCAAACCAGCGGGACTAGAATTGTGGATTCCTGGGGCTTTTTATTCAGTGCATGCTCTGGTTATCACTGAAACGCAGGACAGCATTACAGTCATCAGGAACGGGTTTTCGTGCCCAACTAGAATCCACAGTCTGTGTCATGATTAATGGTCAGGACACTATCTGCCCGGGGTCCGCGATCTGACAAAGTGAGCACACAGGTAAATCAGGCGCCCGTGACACCAGGGAGTCAGCGATAACTCGGGTCAGTACTGATTTTCAGGCTTTCTTTCAGCAAAGAACTCACACTGTGTGACAGGGAAATTCTCACTGCAGACAGTTACCCCTCATTTTCTTTAATTTGACTGATTTTCTGTGTCCTGCGGGTCTGTCCTCCATCACAGTGCAAAGCCAGTCTTCTGAGGCCAAAAATAAAGAGCATCCCTCATGAGGGAAATAATATATGAATTTCTTTCTGTGAACGCTCTTCTTTTTCTTACCTTCTCTGTGCCCCCCGCCTCACCTTGCCCTGCTTACTTATACTTGTTGAAGGCGCTCTGCTTCTTTTTTTTCTGTTATTCCGAAACAGCATCTCCAACACCCAAGCAGCCTTCAGACTTGGGAGTTCTTCTTGGCTTCCGTGTCGGGCATGGTGGCCACCGGCCACGGGCAGCAGCGGGGCACCTGGACAGCAGCTGGTCCACATTGAGATGTGCCATGATCGTAGGTACCCACCAGATGCCAAAGAATTCATGGGAAAAGAAAAGAGTAAAATAACAACACTCGTTGGGGCCCCTGGGTGGCTCAGTTGTTCGTCTGCCTTCAGCTCAGGTCATGATCTCAGTGTCCTGGGATCAAGCCCAGCATCGGGGTTCCTGCTCAGAAGGGAGCCTGACTCTCCACACACACCCCTGCCCCGCCCCCAGTCTCTCTCAAATAAATAGATAAATAAATTTTAAAAAAGAAAACAAAAAACACTTGTATTGATTCCAGTTGAAAATACCATTTGGGATATATTGGGTTAAATAGTTATGTCACCTGTTTCTTTTTTACTTTTTTGTGTGGCTACTAGCACATTTTAAAATTACCCCTCTTTCTAATGGACAGCACTGCTTCAGACTGTGTCCTTTTGCCAGTGGTTTCAGAATCAAAGAGACAAAAGTGCTGCAGAATTACTCTAAAAGAGTCCATTCCCGCTGGGTTTTATTGGTAATGCATTCCCAGTATCAAAAATTGATTTTCCAAATGAGTGTTTTTTTCCCACCACCCCGTGGCTGACTCTCTAAATAGCTGTGCTGTGGGTGCTAGAGGCTTCCCAGCTCCTCGGCGCCCCCAGTCTGGCTCTGTCTGGCTGCTGGTTGTGCCTGCTCACGACAGCCCCTCCTTCCACGGGGCCACCAGCCCAGAATCCTGCAGCCTCCCACAGAGCGGCCCCTCCAGCCCTCCCCCCCCCCCCCCCCCCCCCCCCCCCCCCGCCTGGGTCCACCTCCCCTACCTCTCAGCAGCTCCCACTCAGTGGTGCCCAGTTAGACCCATCTTTCCGCTTGCAGACTCCATGCTTGCACTGTCCAAACGCTTGGATCTGGCACTTCTTCGGGGCCTACCGTTGAGGGCCGACGGGACCTCAGTTTAACCCTCCCCTTCCTCCTGGTGACCTAGCGTGACTGCCCAAGGCAGTGGGCGCCCACACGCCGTGCTCCCCCAGAACCTTGCCCACCACCACAATGAGGACGCCGTGAAGAGGAACTCCAGGAGGTCAAGCACCACGACTCCCACCGCGTCGACCAGCGGCCCCGCAGCACAGCAGCGCACATTCTCCATCAACAGCCGAGGGAGGGCAGGACCGAGGATCAGAGGGAGGGTGAGCAGTGACTCGCAGGAGCCTGGGAATGACACCGTCTACACCTCAGTGTACACGCGGGCTGCCTGGCACACGGGGTGTGTGCTCAGTCAGTGCGCGTGGGGTGAACAAGCTAGGGCAGTGCTTCTCACCTCCTCTGCAACCACGTCACCGGGGCTTGTGCTAGAATGCGGATTCGGAGTCAGCCCCTCTCCTCACAGCCTCAGCCACAAAGTCCCGGCATTTTTCTCCCAAGCACGGTCTCTTTCTCGTACCTCCTCTATGAAATGCTCACCCCCTGGAACAAAGTGATCTCGCTGGTCCACCTGGTCTACACTGAGAGGACGTGTGTCCGGCTCATCTGTTTTCCCAGGATCCAGTGTCTGGAGCACAGGAGGTGGCCACGGACGGTGCGGCCGCTGCTGCGGGTCCGGCAGCGAACCAGAGGGTGGCGCTGTTCCAGCAGCTGGGCCCTCCGCCCGGCTGGGCCTCTCGCCACTCCTGTGTCATCTCCCAGTGACAATGACCATGCCAGGTCTGCACGATCCCCCCCGGCCCCTCAATTGCAGAAGGTTCATAGCTGGCACCGCACAGAGATTTCGCCTTCCCGCGAGCCTGCAGAGCCCGCCGTCTCCCTTTGGGCCACAGTCCCCTGCAGTGTTTGGGTCTCCCCGGCCTTGACTTTCTCCAGGGCGTTCCTCCCACCGCCAGCCCCTCTCTTTCTAGCCGCTCATTCTTTCTTTTCATTGTCCTTCTGTTTTCACATCCCAGTCAGATCCCTCCTTGGTGAAGCCTGCCCCCCACCGTCCCTGTGAGCTTGGCCTCTGAAGTTGCCGGAGAACGGCATCCGTGCCCCAAAGGTGTGGGCTCCGAGGTCAGGAAAGAACCCTCTTGTGGAACGGGTCGGTCTCCTTCCTCCAGTGCCCCCGGCCCACCTCCTCAGTCTCAGGGCCGGGCCCTCCGGACACTGGCCCACGCTCATGCTTCTCGGAAGTGTAGACCTTTCTAGCGCCTCCTGCTCCTGACTTCTGCACACGTCTGCCCGTGCCTGCGCACGTGACAGCGCCTCTGTTAGGCCCCGGCTGCAGAAATAGGGCTAAGGCCTTCTGCCCTCCAGTGCAGAGAAGTGGTTCCTAGGGACACGCCACGACCAGGACACAGGCGAGCACTGTGGGGGCGGGGAGAGGGCCTCCGCCCAAACCAGGTCGGGGAGAATGTGAGGATGCCGGGGTGCTGTCCAAGCAGAGACAGCAGGGAAAGAGGAGCGGTGGCTCCAGAGAGGTCTGGCACGTGGGCACCAGAGACTGTTCTAGAAGCGGCATGGGAGCTCCCTGCTCCTTGGTCCTGACTCTTGCCCACTGGGCTCTGAGTTTCTGCCCTTTGATCCCAGTGCTCTCGTGCTCCAGCAGTTAGGCGGGAGGCAGGGGCGGGACTGGGCGGTGCAGGGAGAGACTGGGAGAGGCTGTTGGCAGGCAGGTGGGAGAAGAGGGCTGATGCTGGAGCCGCAGCCCCGGGAGGGAGAGGAGCTCGAAGCGCAGGAACGCAAATGCCTTTTCACCGACCTCAGCCCTCCACAACCCACCCGAAGCCCCAGAGTTTCTGCAGAAGACTCAGCACAGGATTGTAGCTCGTCTGATACTCTCCTCCCTCTCTCTTATTTTGCATGAGCGGGGCTCCCCGCTCACCCACCCCGTCCCCGCCAGTGGGGCTGTGAGCATCCGAGCTGGGTACCTGGCACCCTGGCATGCGCAGAGCAGACCTTGGCCACCTCCTGTGCTCCAGACACTGGATCCTGGGAAAACAGATGAGCGGGACACACGTCCTCTCAGTGTAGACCAGGTGGACCAGCGAGATCACTTTGTTCCAGGGGGTGAGCATTTCATAGAGGAGGTACGAGAAAGAGACCGTGCTTGGGAGAAAAATGCCGGGACTTTGTGGCTGAGGCTGTGAGGAGAGGGGCAGGAACAGGGGGGCTCCCCACGAACCTCCGGAGCTGTTCGATGCCCGGTGAAGGCTTGAGACATTATAATTGCCTGGTTGATTATTCGTTTAAGCTGCAGAATCGCCAAAGACAAAAGCCTCTGAAATATGCCAGCAAGGGTCTCACCAAATTGGTTGGCTCCTTTCCAAAACTGACCCTGCCCGGGCTTGCGGGGGGTCGGGCCCAGGTGTTCAAGGGAAGCACTCAGGCTTCCTGCTACTCTAAGAGCACAGAAGGATGCCCACAGGCACAGGGGACAAATTGGGCTCCAACTGCCATATGGCTTGGATTTCACGTTTTGACTGGCCTCGTGTAATCATTTTTACAAAGTCTAGTGCCTTGTTACAGATTGTAAATGATAAGGTCACGAGGATTAGAGACCAGTTAAAAATGTTAGAAGACATATGCTGTGCATTTTACTAATGAATGGCCATATTCAAACATGTTCACTAATTAATGGCAATATTTGAACGGGCCCACTAATGAATGGCAATATTTGAAAGTGGTGTTGAATTTGATACTCTGTGACCAGTGCTCCATTTCGGGAAGGAGCCAAATGCTCCATAAGGTCTGGGAAATGCTGGTTTTACAGCAAAATTGAGCCAGCCTTGCAGGACGCGAAAGGGAATTTTCAGTCAGATGGAGAAATCTGCCCGCCAAGAGGTTTCTTTAGGTGACCGTGGACGGTGTGAACGTTGTCTGAGCTTGCGGCCACATCCTGCTTTAACCTTCGGGACCAGGGAGGCAGGAAGTGAAGGCCAGAGCAGGGAGGCTGCAGAGCGGGGTGAGGACCGGGGCCAGAGGAAGGTTCTTTAAAATGGTTAAAGCAAAGAGAGGAAGCGGAGAGATTCGGGAGGACATCGCCCCACTACCGCTGTTAGGGACGCCTGGCGAGCCGCTCGGAGGGCTGATTCTGCTCAGCGTGAAGGCCCAGGACGTAGCCCTGCCTACAGAGCCTGATGCTCGCTTGTCTCCCGTTTCCTTCTCTCTGGCCTGGACCTCCAGTCTGTTGGCCATCTGTGTCTAAAGCCACCAAGCTAAAATTCACTGAACATCCTTGGCTGGCAAGCAGGCCAACGTCCGACAGACGGAACAAGAGAGGACGGGCTCCGTGCACCCCGTCTCAGAGCCTGGGCCCGAGGAGCAGGAAATTGGCAGGTGGGACTGACCACAGGCCCCTCCTGACCCCCCTTCAGCCAAATGGACAAGACTCCAGAGTGACTCAGAGTTACTGAGCTGGCCAGCAGCCTGTCCCCGGGGTGTTGCCACGTGGTTCGAGAGGGTCCTAGCAAAACTGCTGCATTTATTTGAGATTCTTTCCATGACCATCGTCTGATGAAGGTCGTCAGTGGGAACACGGCGGGCTGGGGAGAGCAGAGTGGGCCTTCGCACGCTCGCCGCTGGGCGGGGACCACCTGCCCCCTCTTCTACTGGGACAGGTGTGCAAATGCAGCCAAAATGTAGACCCCACGTGCCCTTTGTCCCAGCGGTTTCACTTCTAGAACTTTATGCTACGGGTTTCCTTCACGCGCAGAGTGACCTGCGGAGAAGGGCGTTCCCCGCGGCTTGGTTTCCAGCGGCAAAATACTGGGAAAGACCCACATGGCCAGGGGTGGGGGCGCCTGGTTGGACCCAGTGAAGCGCATCTGTCCGGGGGAATGCTGTGCGGCGGCTGGTCCGCGGGCAGGGCAGGCTGTGATCGAGGAAGGGAGACACAAAGCACCAGGCAGGATGCCATTTCTTAGATGCCATTTATGTCTTAAAATACAATGCATAAAAAGTTTCCAGGAAGATACAAACAGATGACAGTGATTATCCCCCAGAAGCAATGCAGGGGACCAAGGAGGAAGGGGGACTTCTGTTTGACCCTTTACGTTCTGCACCTTCTAGCTTGTGCTGGGCGCGTGGGTTATCCGCTCAAAAAATACAGAAACTCCTTTTTAAAACCCCTGAGTATGTGAGTTATCGCTATAAAGCTATTAAGGAAAAGGCAAAATAAATGGCCAATAAAGATTTTTAGGTCTTATATATATATATATATATATATATATATAGACATTTTGAAGGAGGAAATAAGTTTGAAATCTTTGTCTATAGTTACATGTCAGACAGGTCACTGTCCAGGACCACGCTTACCGTCTGGAGCATTAACTAGGGGCCCCTCTTGACTCGAGGTCCCTGTCGAAGGTCAGCTAGCAGACGTGGTCTCTTCATTGTGCGAGCTCACCGTCTCTGGGGGGAGTCCCTGGTTCCAAGACAGATGGTAAAAAAATTTCACTAGATCGTACTCACCATGAATGTGTAAATTCAGGCACCATGTGCCGGAAGGTTGGGTACACACAGTGCCTGTTGAGATCGCGATAATGTCAGCAAAGGGAATTTTCAGAGTTCTGTTAAGAGCTCCCGGTGAATAAAAATGAAACCGAAGGCAGTAAGGGCCTTTCAGCGTAGCAACCCTAAAACAAAAATAATTTGGGGTATGGGAGGGGTCACTGTCACAGTATTCTGTGGGAATCTAGATGACACTGTTCAGCCGTCCTCGATGGTTCATTTAGAATTTGAAAAATACAGTCGTTTAAGTTTCTGCCTTCGGCTAGGTCATGACCCCAGGGTCCTGGGATCCAGTCCTGCATGGGGCTGCCCACCGCTCTCCCTGCCCCCACCCCCACCCCGTGGCTTGTGCTCTCTCTCTCTCACTCACTTTCTCTCTTTCTCAAATAAATAAATAAAATCTTAAAAAGGGAGGGAGGGAACGAGGGAGGAGATAGAGACAAAGGAATTCAGCTACTGAGCTCGATTCATCTTCCTCAAAATTATTTCTTTTTAGCCATTTGGAGGTTGCATGTAAAAGATCGTCTTAGTCTGTTTACATTTAGAGCCTGGCATCGTTTCAGATGGCTTCCCACCATGAGATCCTGTGATTTTAAGATGCTGTGCACTTGAAAGGAAATAACCTGACTTTCTTCTTCTCAAGATTGTGTTTTAGTGCATTACAGTCTAATACCACTTCCGTTGTGTTGCACTGTCTTGTCAGATCAGTTTTGCACGAATCAGCGGCTGGTCACCCATGGGGAGCCTGACTCTTTGGAAACTCTATTTTTAACACACTGAGGCTTGATCGTATATATCACTGCTGCCATCTTCTGGAAAGTCCTACACCTGGAAGAAAGCTATTTCATCTGCTCCCAAAGAAGGACGGATGTGTGCCTCGGGCTTTGATGTTTCCCCTGACTGTAGTCAGGGGTCCTGAAACACGATTTGATTCTCTCTCGTTCTTTAATGCAGAACTTCAGAGCTATGGAAAGGAATGAACGGCACATAATAAAATGCCTTTCTAATAGATGCTGTCAGGACCAAAAACAGGCAGGAAGGAACGTAGGCTTTCATGTACAGATCACTCAACTTGAAGGATCAAACCCTTATTTTGAGGGTCATCTCTTGTAGGTACCAACTGGCTCTCAGCTGTATTGATCAGCACACGCTGAATGTTCCGCATTGGAAGCTGTTCATTTAATTCCTTTTCGTGTTTCCAAAGAGAAAATATACACACATCTCCTTTTGAATGTCTCCATGATGGGCTTATGGGAAATCAAACTCAACCATCAATCAAATGACTTCTCCGCTGACAGGATATTGAACGATAAACATGACGGACAATGCGTATGGCTCCTTGGTAGTACAGGGTGGTCTAGGGGACTGATCATGAAGGTGCCCCTGCACATAGACAAGCAAAGTGAGGCCAGCTTCCCTCTCCATACGGCAGTTAGAAGGGTCGACAAGCCTGGTGTTGCCCAGGAGTTCCCAGTCTCCTGCAGGATTTTCACGTAACAACAGTTATCACCAGAGTAGTGGGAATCGCTTTAATTAACAAGGGGCTTCACTGTTACCTTACGTTTCCATCAAATTTTATTGCCTATAAAGCATCGTAACTCTATGGGAAAACTATTCATTGCATTTACTATGTGTCTGAGATTGTGTGAAATACTCATTACCTTATTATTCCATCTTTACCAAAAAATAAATAAAGGAAAGAGATATTAGGATCACTCAGGGTAATGAATAGAAGAGAAAGGCCTCTGTCTCCACGTCTGTCTGACTTCAGAAGGTTTACTATGAAATATCAAAGTGTATCTGCTTTCTAAAACTATAAATACATACTGTGTGATTTCGTGTATTACAAGGTGTGATTCTCAGATGTGGTCCAGGTCTAAGATTTCATCCATCCTTAAGGTGAATAGTCAACTCATATTAATTGCAAGGCAAAAAATATGACTTGAATGGTAAAAATGGTTTCGCTATTGCTTCTTAGAAAAAAAGTTTGTCTTACTGAACTTCCCACTTAGTAAATAGTTGTTTTGAAGTTGTATGCCTCGTTGTAGGCACTTGGGATGAGCTAGTTCCTACAGTTAGGTGAACTGTAGGAACTCCCAGGCAGTTAATCCAAGAGAAAAATGAATCGGATTAGCACATTCATTGTCAAGTAAAGGGACACAGTCCTGCTGTTGGAAGTGATAACCTTGTTCCTGGTATTTACTTCTTTTTTTAAAATTTAATTTAATTTATATTCAGTTAATTAACATATAGTGTATTATTAATTTCAGAGGTAGAGTTCAGGGATTCATCACTGGTGTTGACTTTTTTTTTTTGAGTTGTCAACTTTTTTTTTAAACTTTATTTTATTTTTTCAGTGTCCCAAGATTCACTGTTTATGCAGCACACCCAGTGCTCCATGCAGTACGTGCCCTCCTTAATACCCACCACCAGGCTCTTTTAACCCCTGACCCTCCTCCCCTACAAAACCCTCAGTTTGTTTCTCAGAGTTCACAGTCTCTCATGGTTCACCTCTCCCTCCAATTTCCCCCAGCTCACTTCTCTCCTGCACCCAATGTCCTCCGTGTTATTCCTTATGCTCCACAAATAAGTGAAACCCTATGATAATTGACTCTCTCTGCTTGATTTATTTCACTCAGCATCATCTCCTCCAGTCCCGTCCATGTTGATATAAAAGTTGGGTATTCGTCCTTTCTGATGGAGGCATAATACTCCATAGTGTATATGCACCTTATCTTCTTTTTCCATTCATCTGTTGAAGGACAGCTTGGCTCTTTCCACAGTTTGGCGACTATGGCCATTGCTGTTATGAACATTGGGATACAGATGGCCCTTCTTTTCACTATGTCTATTTCTTTGGGGTTAATACCCAGTAGTGCAATTGCCAGGTCATAGAGTAGCTCTATTTTTAATTTTTTGAGAAATCTCCATACTGTTTTCCAAAGTGGCTACACAAACTTGCATTCCCACCAACAGTGTTAAGAGGATTCCCCTTTCTCCACATCCTCTCCAACACATGTTATTTACTGTCCTGTTCATTTTGGCCATTCTATGGGGCACCTGGGTGGCTCGGTGGGTTAGGCCTCTGCCTTCAGCTTAGGTCATGATCCCAGGGTCCTGGGATCAAGCCCCACATCAGGCTCTCTGCTCCAAGGGGAGACTGCTTCCTCCCTTCTCCCTCTGCCTGCCTCTCTGCCTACCTGTGACCTCTGTCTGTCTAATAAATAAATAAAATCTTTAAAAAAAAAATTTTGGCCATTCTAATTGGTGTAAGATGATATCTCAATGTGGTTTTGATTTGAATCTCCCTGATGGCTCATGATGATGAACATTTTCTCATGGTTCTATTAACCATTTGTATGTCTTCTTTGGAGAAGTGTCTGTTCATGTCTTCTGCCCATTTTTTGATGTGATTATCTATTTTTTTAGTGTTGAGTTTGAGGAGTTCTTTATAGATCTTGGATATCAGCCCTTTGTCTGTGGTGTCATTTGCAAATATCTTCTCCCATTCTGTGGGTTGCCTCTTTGTTTTGTTGACTGTTTCCTTTACCGTGTTGACTTCTAAGAGCAGATATCTTGTGGTACTTGGGATGGAAGACACACACAAAAAGAGACTCAAACTACCATTTTGCAAATAACATAGAAAATGCAAGTACTTGTTTTTTTACATCAGTCCATTTGCAAAAGAATTAAATGACCTAGTAAAACTTTTTCTATAGCAGCTGAGCTATGTCAGCCAGCCAAAAGAGAGGCATAACCAGTGGGAGGTGGATGTAGATATAAAAATATGCTCAGCTGTCCCCATAGATCCATAGATACATGAATAAATCTATCTATATATCAGCATATCCATATATCTGGCCCTAACTTCACAAGCAGGTCTTCAAGAAGGGCAGGCTGACAAGCTGGAAGCTGTTGTCCCCAGACAGACCCTCTCCTGGGGAAAACCTCAGTTCTGCTCTTAAAACCTTTCAGCAGATTGAATCGGGCACACCCAGATTATCTAGGATCATCTCTCCTCCTTAAAGCAAAAGAGTATAGATGTTATAGTCCTACAAAATACCTTCACAGAAACACCCAGATTAGTGCTTGATCGAATAACTGGGAATTGCGGTCTAGCCAAGTTGACATGGAAAATCAACGTCTAGGAGCTAAGAAATAGAGTCCACATATATTGCTTTCTCATCAAATCTAATAAGGGATAGAGTTTAGAGAGCCAACATTATAAGTGTGTATTATGTTTATAATTTTTAAAAGCCTTTTGGGGGGAGATTTTATTTATTTATTTATTTATTTATTTGAGAGAGAGAAAGAGAGAGAGCACAAGCCGGGGTTGGGGGTTGGGGGTTGGGGGTAGAGGGAGAAACGGACTCCCCACTGAGCAGGGAATCCAACACGGGGCTGGATCCCAGGACCCTCAGATCATAACCTGAAATGAAGGCGGATGCTTAACTGACTGAACCATCCAGGTGTCCCTTAAAAGTCTTTAATTTTATTTTTTTAACTACAGAAATTGGTGGCATTTATCAGATCTATCTCAAGAGAAAATAACCTGGGAAAAGTACACTGCATAACTGTTTGGTAGTCCCTTGCATTCAGTTAGTATTTACTTGTAAGATATCTTTAGCAAATGTGAGACCACAGTTAGTTCATAGCAAGTCCCAGGTAAATTTCAGTCTTTTGCGTTATTAGTTAGAACAAGATCCACGTGCCCTGGGGGGCAGGCAATGTCAGCACACTGAGTGTGAAAATGTGGGAGCCGGATCTGTCTTCTCAAGCTCTTTCTCTAGAATTATCTGTGCCCTTGGCAGTCTTTGAAAACTGGCCCAAAACGTTACCTCAAGGAGTTTTGTGTATGTCTAAGCCAGAGTTCCCCAACCTTCCTCTGTCTGCCCTGCCCCAGCGAGTGAGTGTTTCCTGGTGTTCCTAAGCCAAAGGAAATGTAGTTTTGTATACCAAATACTTAAGTCCAAACAGTTTTGTTTATTGAATACTTAAGTCCAAGTACCGTAAATAAGAATTAATGTCTTAGCAACACAATAGTCATTTGAAAAGATAGTTGACATAAATTGAATAGAAAAAATATTTTCATTTCATTCTTAAATGACTACATCTCCTGCTGCACACAGATGCTCCCATGTTTTCCTATCACAGTAACCAAAAACCCAGCTCTGCAAAGATAGGTCATCAGAAGGGCAACAAAATCCATGGTAACACCATGAACCGCCTTGAGTGAGTCATTCACAGTGTCCAACAGGTAGTGTCAACCGTGTCTTCCTCAGAACTTTAAAATGTCCCATTGCACCCTCATGAGCTTCTCGTGGCACCTCGGAGTGCCTCGGTGCACAGTTTGGGAACTGAAGAGCCTAAGCATTTGTACAAGCACCTGGTTGAATTCTGAATAACATAATTAAAAACCTGCACATTTCCAGGGCACCTGGGTGGCTCAGTTGGTGAAGCATCCGACGCTTGATTTCGGCTCAGGTCATGATCTCTGGGTCGTGAGATCGAGCCCTGCTGGGGGCTCACGCACTGGACAAGGACCCTGCTTCAATTCTTTCTCTCTCTCCCTCTCCTTCTCTCTCTCTCCCCCACTCTAAAAACAAAACAAAACAAAACCTGAACATTTTCCAAGATCAGACCTTCTAGATATTTCCCCATTTTGTTTGCGAAAGATGCAAATTGTTTAACCAGGAAGCCCACAGCATGACAGCCCCACATCGAAGTCAGACTGTCGGAATGGAAGCCGATGAGCAAGTACACGCATGTGAAATCCCCACCAGACGATTCGCCCAGCCTCCGCGTGCCTCTTGCCATGCTGCCGCTCTTCGTGCGCTCTTCCTTTTCTGTTACGTTTTTAGTCCATTCCTCGCAGTCCCAGCGTGAAAGGGATTTAATGTCTTTGTGTCAGGAAAGGCCTATTTATTCTGACAAACTGATCAACCTCCAGGGTGTTCCTCTACCATGAAACTGATTTTATATCTCATCCACTAGCTAATAAGATGTGAAGCGCTTTCCCTGTCACGCCGAGAGATCAGACTTGCTTCTGAGGAAGGCGCTAGGCTGAAGTCACCCAGTGAGCGCCTCTCCGCGACTGAACCGTCCAGGCTGTGTGTCTCCTTGCACAGCGCGTGACAGCTGAGCGATGGCTCTGGGGCAAACGCAAAGATGAGCGGACACATTAATTTTTTTTAATTGTTTTTCATCTTAAGAGGAAGCCCTAAGACCCACTTCATTCGCTGTTCACTGGATTAGCTTTTGGCTCAGGGAAAATAAAAAGTGCCAGAAATTAAAACCCGGTGGCGCTGGCGTTGCGTAAAGACAACCTGAGGCACGCCCGTCTCCCACCAACCTGAATCTTTAAATAAAGTGTAAATCCCACAAAATGGGGTCCAGTCTCTTTGCTGTGAGAAGAAATAAGACTACAGCACTCTGAAAATAACGACTACTTAGACGGTAGATGGCCTCCTACCTACAGAGGCCTTTCCCGTATCCAACACCTGCCTGTCTTGTTCAGTCTGTCAGAGAGTAAGGCGATTTTCAGACGAGCTGTTGAAACAAGAAACTGGACATGGGGAAGGAGGGAGGCCTGCTTCTGGGGTGAAGACAGCATGAAGGAAACCCACTTGGGACGGGCTGTTCTCTCGGAGGCGAGGAAGGGCGGGGATGTGTTGGGGGATAGAGCTGGACTTTTCTGGGCCCTGTTTGTCTGGGGTTGTATTTATCAGTTCCAAACAGTCTTATCTGAACAAAACTGCACTAACTTCCTGGCTCGTGCTGGAGAATATTCATTTGAGAACCTCAAGCCTCTGCAACTTTTTTGCGTCTTCCGGATTCTCGCTCCCATTACTCTATCCATTCCCGATGGCTGTGTTAAAAAAACACCCCCAAACGTAGTCATTTTAAACAACAACAGTCTTGTTCTTGTTTGGCTCTATTTTCTTTTTTCCCAACAAGGCTGTAATTGTGGCAAGCGCCTGTAAAGCCGGGTTTATCTCTGGTCCACCTGGGGCCGTCCGGGGCAACTCATCAGGGGCTGGAAGGGCCCCTAGAAATATGGCTCTGATGCTGGGCTGCCGTGTTGGTGCCGGCTGCCTGCTGGTGGCTCAGCCAGGCCTCGTGGCCCGCGGCTCAGGTTCCTGTACACCAGCCCCTCAGGAGCCACTGGCCAGAACGGAAGCTGCCCGTTTCCTCAGGCCTGGGCCCGGCCTACGGTCGCCTCCACCGTGGGCTGTTGGCCAGGTAGTGAACACGTCCATATTTAAGCAGAAGGGACCTAGAACCCGCCTTTCCTGAGGAGTGTCAGAGGGCAGGGACAGAATGATGACTTCAATCCCCTGTGTCCGCTGAAGGGCACACAACCTTAGCCACACCCTCTGGAGCATGGCTGGTAGCGACAGAGTCGGCCTAGAGGGGCCTCCAGGTTCCTGACGGTGAGAGGAGAACTTCCTTTCCCAGCAGTCCCTTTTGAGCTTTCTTCCCTGAAGATGGAGAGGGAGAGCAGTGAATTGCTCCCCAGGTCTCTCCCATTCTGTGGTGTGTGAAGTTTGTCAGGGGCATCATCCCCAGCTGAGCAGACCCACTCCAGGCCACGCAGCGGCTACCCCTGGCCACCATGACAAAGTACCCTGGACTGGGGGGCTCCAACAACAATTATTTTCTCACAGTCCCACAAGCTAAAAGCCAAGAAGTGAGGTGTCAGCAGGGCTGGTTTCCCCTGAGGTCTCCCTCCTGACTTGCAGATGGCCGCCTTCTCGCTGTGTCCCCACATGGTCATCTCTCAGTATCTCCTCTCATAAAGACACTGGCCACGTAGGATCAGGGCCGACTCTCATGACTTCATTTTAGCGTACTTACCTCATCAAAGACCCTGTTTCCAAATGCACTCCCATCCTGAGGTACAGGGGGTCAAGACTTCACCATATGAATGCGCAGGGGACACAATTGATTTCTGCTTCCTGTAATAGGCTTTCCGTGAAAAACTAAGTCTATTAACATGAACTTATAAATCCTCTGTGTGTGTAAACAGATCTAGGATGTGAAATCCTTGAATAACATGGTTTTGCTCATATCTTAACACCAGCAGCACTCTACGACAGTCTCTCCTGCCAGACTGGAAACATCAGAAAGATAGGAAATATGACTCAGCCATGTTTGGGACCCTGCTGTAGGGCTTGGAACATTATTTAGTAAAGAGTGAACAATGTCATTGAAATATAACTTCGTTTCTTTTTGGAAAAATCCTTTGCCGCAGAAAACATCACACAAGTCAGAGGAATGGCTGTAGTGAGCTTGGAGAAGGAAAAACATGTGAGGGCCGGGAGCCTCCGACAGACCCATCCTTGACATGTGTGTGTTCTTCCGCAGTTCGTCTTCTGCCGGGACTGTAAGGAGGCGTACCATGAAGGTGAATGCGGCACCCTCTTTGAAGCCTCAGGAGCAGTTCCTCAGGTAGGGTGCCCACTCCTTCCACAAAACAGGGCTCGGGATGTGGGTGCGAGACAAGAGCTGTTTCCTGAAGGTCAAAGGGTCCCAATCTAAAAAACGAAAAAATCAAAAACAAAACGAAACAAAACAAACAACAACAACCACAAAATTGGCCTTGTAGCCTACAGCCCCAGGGAATGGGGCACTGGCTGTCCCACCCCCACGATCCTCCCAGAATGACCTCCTCAGGGTAGGGCTGTAGATGACCCCTGGGTTATGCTTGTGCTTTCCCCAGGGGTATATGTATGGAATACGGAAAAGGAACATAGCATGAGCAGAGGAGTCTTTAGAGGAGAGAGAAAACAATGTAACAATTTCTGAATCAGGTCAATCAATTTTAATCCCACATCTATAGTTTTTTTCAAAAGTGCCTTGTGTAAAATCATTGGTGAAACTTCCTCCATGAATGATGAGCATAGACGTATTACGTGATACGAGGATATTACTGTTCTTTAGCAATATCATCAAGTATGCTAAATTGTATTCCAGTCTTGATTAGGTAAAGAGCTGTTTACTGAACCTTACTCTCCAATGTACTACATCAGGCTTAGGGAAATGCAAATACACTTTCTTCTATTTATTAATTATGATCCACCAAACCTTAGAGGAAAGGAGTAAAAATTTCAGCACAGTTGATGAATTTGCTCATTATTTTTCCACTGATAGAGATGTTAACAAGGTTTTAAATATCCAGTCTGCCCAGATAAATCGTTTAGTTAACTTTATTGACAGGAGCCTCATAAATAGACATAGAAACTTCAGAACATTTTAATTTTACAGTAGAGAATTTAATATATCTGAATGTTCTAAAAGCAGAGCATAAAGAAGTATATCTTTTTAAGATACTCTGTGGATTTACTTACTAATATTAACATAACCAAATAAACATAACTAGTGAATTCAGGTCTTCTCATCAGCTTCTAAGATGTTGGCCATGAGCATATTGGGAGACAGATCTGAATTGCCATTTCTGCAACAGAGGCAGCAAATGCTCTTTCTGGTGATTTTATTTTATCCCGGTGGCATTCAAATACAAGCTCACTGCATGCTGATGTCAGGAATAACATTAACCCCGAGATGCCCCTGCCTCAGGACCACTGTAGCCCAGAAGGGCTAGGCTAGACCAAGGCCCTGAGAAATGAAGCTGGTACATCCGTACACTTACATCCGTACACTCTTAGGACCACAAACATGGGCAAAGGCTTCCAAGAAGTGATACCTTAATGTCTGTTTGAAAACAGCAGCCATAAGGTGAAGGAGAGAATTCCTTAACCTTGAAGCTGTCCAAGTGCCTAACCTACCTGATAATCTCCTTCCTTATTCATTCAAAAAGAACTAACCAACCTCAGTGTTAAAGATTGAGGTAACTCCCCAGAATTTTTTGAAGCTGTTAAAACCTTATTGTTCAACTCAGGAAAGTAGGAGAAAGAAAGTTAGAGCTGGCCTTAAGCAGAGGTGACTAGGATCCAGGGGCTGGTTTCTGCAAAGACCACCAATTTGGCAAACTAACATTTGTGTACATAAATGTATATAAACCAAACATTTGTATCCACCAGACTTTCTTTTATTAAAGATTTTATTTATTTATTTATTTGACAGAGAGAGAGAGATATCCCAAGTAGGCAGAGAGGCAGGCAGAAGGGGGCGGGGGGGGGGGGGGGGGGAAGCAGGCTTCCTGGGGAGCAGGGATCCCGATGCAGGGCTTGGTCCCAGGACCTTAAGATCATGACCTGAGCCAAAGGCAGAGGCTTAACCCACTGAGCCACCCAGGTGCCCACCAGACTTTCTGCTGGAAAACTGCAGATAAGGAATTTTTTTTTTAAGATTTATTTATTTATTTTAGAGAGAGAGTAAGCAAGGGAATGGGGTAGAGAGAGGCAGAGAGAGAGAGAATCTCAAACAGATGCCCTGCTGAGTGCAGAGCCTGACACCAGGTTCAGTCCCACAACCATGAGATCATGACCTGAGCCAAGTGTCAGATATTTAACCCACTGTGCCACCCTGGTGCCACTGCAGATATGTTTTTCTTCAGAGTCACATGAAAGTGTCATAGGGGAGACTTAGAGAAAAAATATAGAGCAAGAGTAATATGCTAAAACAAAGTTTAAGAAATCTATAGCTTTGTATAACCCTTCCCCCAAAAAAGTCACAGAAGGTTGATCAGAGTCTGTCAAAAGGACAGTGGATTAAGGATGATTTTTTTAAAAAAATTCCAGCAGAAAATACTGCATGGACAAGGATGCAGAGGCAAATGTCTTGTCTGGTGCTCAGATATTTAACAGATGTCTTTTGAGTGATCATTGCATCTATAAAGAAAAAGACATTATTTTATTCATGCATCAAATATGTGTTAAACACCTATAATCCATCAGGCTTTGTTCTAGGCTCTGGGGATGAAGTAGTTGCTCTCACAGACTTTATATGACTTTATTAGATGCCACAAGGCCCATACAATCAGTATACTAGGAATTCAGAAAAAGAATAGCTAATTCAGGACAGAGTTGCCTCCGGGAGGAATTCAGAAAGAGGCAGCCCTGTCATAAGTCCTCCTGCCTCACTCAAGCTGCTGGACCAACCTCATACTCCTCTTATTTGAAACAAAACAAACTGACCAACTGAACTGGAGGAGCCTGTCCACCGTGGCCTGAGAACAGAAGGCAACTTCTTGGGGGTGTTGCTGCCCTTTCCCCCCATGTCTCTGATTAGGCTCCTACAGGAAACAGAATCCAACTCCAATGCGCCCATGAAGAGATTTTAACTAAAAGGTCATGGATGACCTACAGTGGTGAGGAAGAGTCACAAGAACCCAACACAGTGTGGAGGGCCTCTGAGGGCAGCGTCAGCAGCCATGACCTCCCGAGGCCTGAAGAGACAAAAGGAAATGGTGTCACGCGGAGAGTAACCCTGGGAGCTGGAACCGTGGAGGTGGGGCCTCTTGACATGAGGTGTACCTCAGAGGGTCCAGCATCACCAGAAGTGGGCCCCAAGCAGGAAGGCAATGAAGATGGACATCTCCACTTCTCTCTCCCGCCCTCTGATCTCTTGCTTATGTCTCCACATCCAACCAAAAGCCAACCTGAAAGCATCCTAGCGGACACAGCCTTGGAGAGTCAGCCTTCCACGGGCAGGCCAGAGGGGGAAAGAATGCAGAATAACCAGTGTATTCTTGATGATCTGATTTACCAAGTCCCCCCAAGCCTCCTGATATCAATGGTAGCTACTCTTGGACATGGAAAGGGATGAACCACATGAACTACTTCATCAAACTAAAAGACCCCATTCCATTCAGTAAGAGAAAGGACTCTTATTTTAATAGGACAGATTTGTTTTCTGTTCCTTGTATTTCTTTCAAATGGCAGTGATCCCCAGGCAGAGGACCTCTGCGATTCCACTGACATGAAATCTTTGACAGGAGGACACCACGCATCCAACAATACAGAGCTAATTGCAACCTCACCCCTTGGAACTGAAGGCTTTGGATGCAGCCTCATGTCTGAATTTTTCTCATGCTAACAAAATACCCTCATGAACCCTCTTCCCATTTCCTTTCAATTCAACTCACCTGTAAGGATTTCCCCTTCAGTATTTGTGGCTACTCTCCATTGTTCACCATCAAAAGCTGAGTAGTTTCTGGTCTTTGATATTACATTATGCAGCCAAGCTAGTCCATGTCTCCTGGGGCCCAATCAGCTTTTTTCCAACAGTTAGGCTGCTTGACCCTAAACTTAATGCATTTTTTGATTAATGCAATATTTTTTTTTAAAAAAAAGCAAACTCAAAAATTGGGTTTAAATTGGTTTTAAAATATTGAACAAGCGTTAGGTTGAGACTGCTGGGAGTTTGGGAAATCATGACAGAAGATCAATCCATGCCAGGCTAATGAGAGTCCAGTCTCACTTGCTTCCCTTGTTCCTGCCAACTTGCTCTCCTCCCCGTGTCCTCCACATGTTCCCTCCGGAGGCTTTCTAATAAGTAAACACTTGCTCTTGCAGACCACATAAATTGATTCATTTTCCCAGTGGTTTCAAGGAGTAGATGTTACTCTCCCTATCCAACTGGAAGGCAAACTGAGACTTCGGGATTTTTAATGGCATTGTCCAAAGCCACAAAGGAAATCATTTCCAGTGGCAGTACCCGATTAAAGTAGTTTGGGGACAGTGGCTGCTCTCTCTGAGTAATAGATCTACAGTGTCTAAAGGAAGTGTGCATGTCCCTGCCTGCCAAGCTCCTACTCAACCTTCAAGACTCAGATCATATGTCATTTCCTGCATGAAGCCATCTGCCTGCTCCACTACCTCCTTGAAGCTCTCAGACACCTGTATATACTTCTGTTCTGCATCCATCACACTGAAATATTGTTTCCCTGTCTCTTCACTTTTGTCTTTATAACCCCCAGTGCCTAGGATGCCTAGGGCATAGTAGGTACTCGTTAAGTGCTTTCTCAAAGAAGACAGCTTTTTCCTTCATCCCCAAACCTCCCTTCTCACTATGAAGGCAGGAAAGCACTCTCCAAGAATGGTGGAGAGGAGTCATCCAAGATGGTGACATAGGAGGCTCCTGAGCTTCCTGCCCTCACAGATTCACCAAGCCTACAGCTACACTTGGGGCAGTGCCCTCCAAAAGAGATCCAGAAACTAGCTGAGTGATTCCTACATACTGGATGAATGAGAAAATACCTACATCAAAATGGGTAGGAAAGGTTAAGACACACTCTTACCATAAACCCCACTCCTGGCATGGTGACATACAATCAGGACAGAACCCCCAATGCCCAGCTTCTCCCAGAAGGGTGAAGGGTTTGGACCCTACATCTAGCACCCCAACTGTTAAAACTGGGTGTCAAATACCTAGTCCTGAAAACCAACAAAATTTGTGATTGTGAGACCCCCCACAGGACTCTAGCAAACAGAGAAGCAATTCCTGTGGGGCACACCGCAGTCACCACGTCTGTCCTCATAGGTCTCAGCACAGAGGGAGCAGGCAAAGCCTCCCATCTTCCAGTCTGTCCACGAAGGAGATTTATCTGCATGCTTTCAAAGCTGATGCTTCCAGGCCAGGCTTCTAATGTAGCAGGCACTAAGCATTGGCTGTGATTGTCCTCAAAGACCAAGGAAACAGGAGGGTGCCTCTCTCACCTTCTCCCTTTAATCCACCAAAAGCTTCCAGTGTCCTCTTGGAAGGATCTTGTGCACAAATCTGCACCCCAACTTCTGTAGCACTTACTCAAGGGATGGTTTTTTGATCCCTAGCTCTGATAGCCAGGGAGACTGCCATCCATGAGTCCCACAGAACTGTAGCAAACAAAGAAACAATTCCCTTTTTTTAATGTATTATTTGTTTAAGGGGTATAAGCCAGCCACATGCAGAATAATGAAACTGGACCATTTCCTTACACCACACACAAAAATAGACTCAAAATGGATGAAAGACCTCAATGTGAGACAGGAATCCATCAAAATCCTTGAGGAGAGGGGCGCCTGGGTGGCTCAGTGGGTTAATCCTCTGCCTTCGGCTCGGGTCATGATCTCAGGGTCCTGGGATCGAGCCCCACATCGGGCTCTCTGCTCGGCAGGGGGCCTGCTTCCTCCTCTCTGCCTGTGTCTCTGCCTACTTGTGATCCCTGTCTGTCAAATAAATAAATAAAATCTTAAAAAAAAAAAATCCTTGAGGAGAACACAGGCAGCAACCTCTTTGACCTCAGCTGGAGCAACTTCTTGCTAGACATGTCTCCAAAGTTAAGGGAAACAAAAGCAAAAATGAACTGTTGGGACTTCATCAAGATAAAAAGCTTTTGCTTTTTATAGTCAGCAAAACCAAAAGTCAATGGACAGAAGGGGAGAAGATATTTGCAAATGACATATCAGATAAAGGGCTAGTATCCAAAATCTACAAAGAAGTTATCAAACTCAACATCCAAAGAACAAATAATCCAATCAAGAAATGGGCAGAAAACATGAACAGACATTTCTGCAAGGAAGACATCCAGATGGCCAACGGACACATGAAAAAATGCTCAACATCACTTGGCATCAGGGAAATACATATCAAAAACCAGAATGTGATACCACCTCACACCAGTCAGAATGTCTAAAATCAACAAGTGTGGAAATGACAGATGTTGGCAAGATGCGGAAAAAGGGGACCCCTACTACACTGTTGATGGGAATGCAAGCTGGTGCAGCCACTCTGGAAAACAGTATGGAGGTTCCTCAAAAAGTTGAAAATAGAGCTACCCTATGACCCAGCAATTGCACTACTGGGAATTTACCCCAAAGATATAAATGTAGTGACCAGAAGGGGCATGTGTACCACATATAGCAGCAATGTCCACAATAGCCAAACTATGGAAAGAGCCTAAATGTCCATACAGATGAATGGATAAAGAAGATATGATGTGTGTGTGTGTGTGTGTGTGTGTACACAATGAAATATTATACAGCCATCAAAAATGAAATATTGCCTTTGCAACTATGTGGATAGAACTAGAGGGTATTATACTAAGCAAAATAGTCAATCAGAGAAAGACAATTATTATGTGATATGATATATCATATGATCTCATATCATATCCCACTGATATGAGGAATTTGAGAAACAAGGCAGAAGATCATGAGGGAAGGGAGGGAAAAAATGAAACGAGATGAAACCAGAGACAAACCATAAGAGATTCTTAATCTCAGGAAACAAACTGAGGATTGATGATATACAAAGAAGCAGTTCTTAACTAGCTCTGTCCCCAGGGCTCAGCACAGAAGAAGCAGGAAAAAATACTGTCTCCCATTTTTCTTAAAAGCGGTTTATCAAAATACTTTAAAAGCTGCCATCTGAGCAAGGCTTCAAATTTAACAGACAGCATAGGGCTAACTGCAATCTTCCCCAGAGACAATTGAAGCCAGCAGATACTTTCCCACCTCCCTTTTGCCTATCAATAAATGAAGGAAGTGGCCAGTATCTCCTTGGAAGGAGCTTGTACACACATCTCTGGCACGCTAGTTTTCACAGCTTCAACCGAAAGTCCAGGCACCTGGATTGATCACCTGACTTTAACAGCCAAGGGGATTTGCGATCACCATACCCACCAGACTGTGGCAAACAAAGAAACAGTTCATAACAGATGCAAGAGCACCACCACCACTCTGGTTCTATATTGGGCTCAGCACAGAGGTAAAAAGCAGAAACATCCATCTCCCAGTTTCTCCCTGGAAGGGGCTTAACTGCATATTCTCCCACTGCTGCCTAAAGGTTCCACTTCTAATTAGCCTGCATCTAGGTGCTGAATGCAGTCCTCCCCTTTGGTATCCTGACAGGTCTTGACACACCCTCAACTATGAGAGAAGCCATGAAGAACAAAGAAGGAGGCTTGAACAGACACAAAGTTTTGAGAGACAGCTAGGGTCGGGTTAATTAACAAGACTCGTCTCTTACATAAGACCACTCTATTAAGAATGAGAGAGGTGGCTGTTTTATCTAATGCACAAACACCAACACAGAGAGTTGAGGAAAATAAAGAAATGGAGGAATATATACCAAACAAAAGAACAAGATAAATTTCCAGAAACAAATCTTAGTGAAACAGAGATAAGTGATTTAGCCAATAGAGAGTTCAAAATAACAGTCATCAAGATGCTCCAATGTGAGGAAAGCAAAGCATGAATAAACTGTGAATTCCAACAGAGAGATAGAAAAAAAAAAAAAAAAAACACCAAACAAAAGTCACAAAGCTGAAAAAATACAATAACTGATCTGAGAAATACACTAGAGGGGTTCAACATCAGGCTAGATGAAGTAGAAGAAGGGATCATTTAGCTCAAAGACAGTCAAGTGGAACTCATCCAACCAGAGCAGAAAAAAGGAAAAAGAATTTCAGGGGCACCTGGGTGGTTCAGCCAGTTAAGCATCTGCCTTTGGCTCAGGGCATGATCTCGGGGTCCCGGAATCAAGCTCCACATGAGACTCCCTGCTCAGTGGGAAGCCTGCTTCTCTCTCTCCCTCTGCCTTTCCCCCTTCTTGTGAGCATATATAAAATCTTAAAAAAAAAAAAAAAAAAAAAAAAAAAAGGAAAGAAAGAAAAATTTAAAAGAATTTTAAAAATGAAGATAGCCTAAAGAACTTATGGGACATCATCAAGGAGACCAATATCTAGATTTTAGGGGTCCTACTGGGAGCAGGGAGAAAGTCAGAAAGCTTATTCAAAGAAATAATGGCTGAAAACTTCCCTAACCTAGTAAAAGAAGCAGATAACCACATCCAGGAAGTTCAAAATGTACTGAATAAGATCTAAAGAGATCCCTATCAAGACACATTGTAAATTGTCAAAAGTTAAAGACAAGAAGAGAATCCTAAAAGCAGCAAGAAAAAGGCAACTTTTTATATACAAGGAAATTCCCAGAGGACTGTCAGCATATTTTTCAGCAGAAACTTTGCCAGCCAGAAGGGAGTAAGGTGATATATTCAAGGTACTGAAAGAAAAAAAAAAAAACTGCCAACCAAGAATTCTCTACACAGCAAAGTTGTCCTTTAGGACTGAAAGAGAGAGTTTTCCAGAAAAACAAAAGCTGATGAAGTCCATGACCACTAGACTGGCCTTAGAAAAAAATGTTAAAGGGAGTTCTTCAAACTGAAATGAAATGCCTACCTCAAGAAACAACAATAAAAGTCTCAAATAAACAATCTAACTTGATACATCAAGGAGCAACAAAATTAAGAACAAACCAAGCCCAACGTGAGTAGAGGGAAGGAAATAACAAAGATCAGAGCAGAAATAAATACTACAGAAGGGACCCTGGGTGTCTCAGTTGGTTAAGCGACTGCCTTCAGCTTGGGTCATGATCCCAAGGTACTGGGATCAAACCCTCTGTCAGGCTGACTGCTCAATGGGAATCCTGCTTTTCCCTCTCCCCCAGCCACTCACCCTGCTTATGCTATCCTGCTCTTTCTCTGTCAAATAAACCTTTAAATAAATAAATGACACAGAGACCAAAAAGATTACAGAAAACAACAGTAAAATCAAAGCTGGGTTTTTTAAAGATGAACACAATTAGCAAACCTTTACGATAAACAAAATTAGCAAACCTTTACTAGACTTGCCAAGAAAGAAAGGTCTGAAATAAATAAAATCGGAAATGAAAGGAGACCATACAACTGATACCACAGGAATACAAAAGATCATGAAACTATGAACAATTATTCACCTGGATTTGGACAACCTAGAAGAAAAGAAGAAAAAACATACAATTCAATCATACAATTCAATTATACAAGATTGAATCATGAAGAAATAAAAAATCTGAATGGACCAATTACCAGTAAGAAGACTGAATCAGTAACAAAAACCTCCCAAGAAGAGCCCCTGGGTGGTCAATCAGTTAAGCTTCTGCCTTGGGCTCAGGTCATAATCTTGTGGTCCAGGGATAGAGGCCCTAATTAGGCTCCTTGCTCAGCAGGGAGTCTGCTTCTCCCTCTTCCTCTGCCTCTGTCCCCACCCCCACTCATTCTTTCTCTGTCAAATAAATAGTTAAAATCTTAAAAATAAACAAACAAAAAATACCTCCCAACAAACAAAAGTCCGGGATCAGGATGGCTTCACTGGTGACTTCAAGCAAATGTGTAAAGAACTGCCACTAGTTCTTTTCAAATACTTCCAAAAAATAGAAAGGGAATACTTCCAAACTCATTTTACGAGGTCAACTTTACCCTAATGCCAAATCCAGACGAGAGAATTACCAAAACAGAAATTACAGGTCAATATCCGTGATGAGCATAGATCCATAAATCCTCAACCAAATATTAGCACATCCAATTCCATAATACAGGAAGAGGATCATATGCCATGATCAAGTGGGATTTATTCCAGGAAGGCAAGTATGGTTCAACATCCACCAGTCAACATAATACATTAACAAAATGAAGGATAAAAATCATATGAGCTTCTCGATAGATGGAGAAAAAGCGCTTGACAAAATTTAACATCCATTCCTGATAACAACACTCAACAAACTGTGTATAGAGAACATAGCTCAGCATAACAAAGGCCATCTAGGACAAGCTCACCGGTAACATCATACTCAATGGTGAAAAGTGGAAAAGTTTTTCCTCTAAGATCAGGAACAAGACAAGGATGTCCATCATTTTTATTCAACATAGTACTGGAAGTCCCATCAAGAGCAATTAACCAAGAAAAATAAATGAAAGGCATCCAAATAAGAAAGGAAAAAGTAGGATCTGTATTTACAGATGGCATGATTTTACATACAGAAAACTCAAAAGATTCACCAAAAACCTGTTAGAACTAATAAACGACTTCAGTAAAGTTGCAGGGTGTCAGTATGCAAAAATCAGACATACAAATGGCCAACAGGTCCATGAAAAGCTGTTCAACATCATTAAACATCAGGGAAATTCAAATCAAAACCACAGAGTATCAAAAAGACAAGAGATAACAAATGCTAGCAAGGGTGTGAAGAAAAGGAACTGTGAAAAACAGAATGGAGGGCTCCCAAACAATTCAAATTAGAACTACAGTATGATCCAGCATTTCCACTTCTGAGTCTATATTCAAAGGAAGGAAAATCATCTCAAGAAGATATTTGCATTCCCATGTTCATAGCAGCGTTATTCACAGTAGCCAAGGCACAGACACAACCTAAGGATCTGTCAACAGTTGAAAGCTTAAAGAAGGGAAATATATATATATATATATATATATATATATATATATATATATCTCATTGCATATATATATCTATAGATATATAAATTTTATATATCTATAGATATTTATATATCTATAGATATATATATATATGCAATGAGTTATTATTCAGTCTCTTTTAAAAAGAGGAAATTAAGTCATTTGCAACCACATGAATGAAACTGGGCATTAGAAGGCATTATAAGGCAGACAGAGAAAGACAAATGCTGCACGGTATCACATAGATGTGGACTAAAAAAAGAGAAACAAAACTCAAACCCATAGAAACAGGGAGTAGAAAAGTAGTTGCCAGGGTTAGAGGATGGTAAAAATAGGGAGAGGTTGGTAAAAGGGTACAAACTTTCAGCATAAGATACAAGTTCCTATGATCACATATATAACCTGGTGACTCTAAGTGGTGACTCTGTAGTGTAAATTGAGTAGAACTGAAGGGTTCTCTCTCTCTCTCTCACAGGGTAATATATGAGGTTCATAATCTAGTGACATAGAGAAACAAATAAGCAAATAATTAAACACTATTTGCTGAGAGGCACAATCAGGGAAATTGAGGACGCTATGACACCTAGTTTTCTAAGACGTTCAAGGAATTGGTCACAAGAAATGAAGTCTGAGACTGAGAAGATAAGCTATCCAGACAAAGACAGGACTTAAGGATGCTCTAGGCAGAGACAAAGTACGCAGAGTTCTAGAGATGGAGATGCGAGACGTATTCAGAGAAGCGAGAGCAGCGCGGTGTGATCACGGCATAAGGTGTTGGCGGCGGTAGCAACAGACCGAGCTGGAGAAATAGGCAGAGGGTAGCCAATAAAGGCTCTTACGAGCCATGTCAAGGAAGTGGGAACTAAGGGCACTGGAAAGGTGTTGAAGGGTTTGAAGAAGTTCGACACCGTCAGATGGGTGTTTTTGAAAGATCGCCAGAGGGGTGCCCGGGTGGCACAGTTGGTTGAGGATCTGACTCTTGGTTTCCACTAAGGTCATGATCTCAGGGTGATTGGGCTCTGCACTCAGTAGGGAGGCTGCTTGGGATTCTCCATCTCCCTCTCCCTCTGTCCCTTCCCCTGCTCGTGCTCTCCCTCTCTCTCTCTCCCTCTAAAAATAAACAAATCCTTTTTTAAAAAGAAAAAAAAAAAAAAAAAAAGAATCACCAGCTGCAGTAGGAGAAACAGTAGGGAACTGTAATAGTTGTCAGGAAGCAGACCCTGTGACCGGGGGTTTGAGAGCAGGTGTGCGGAGGGCGCTCTGGGGAGCTCCGTGCAGAGCGACGGGAGCAGGGCTGAACGGTGGGGCAGCTACGACAGTCCTGTGAGGAGCTCTGGCGCAGGAGCGGTCCTTCCGAGTCCCTCTGCATCACAGGGGCCAGACTTTTGCATCCCTCTCATCCCCAATGGTCCAAACTCGGGGTCGTGTGCCATGCTGAAGCCACGACTACTGAACATGACCCTTCGCTATCACAAGGACTGCTGCGTGAGCGCTCCTGCCCCGCAGGGCTCCGAAGCACGCCAGGAGCTTTATTCCAAATGGTGCCTAACTCGCAGCGGCAGAGCCCCAGATACCACCATTGTGACTCTCCTCTGGCTTGCAGTAGGCTCCCTGTGGTCTTTTCCCAGCACAGACATTGAACGCCATGAGTGCGTGGCCAGAGACAGGATGCTCTCAGGGCAGCCCAGCCCTCGGCACGGCGCTTTGCAGCTCTGGACTCCCTCGAGGCTGCCGGTGCTCGCTGGCCACCAGTAACAGCCTCTTTTATGGCCACCAGCCGGTAGGTCTCTACCTCCAGTTGGTGTCCTAGGACGGCTCCTGCCATAGACGGAGCTCCCATAGGTCAGGTTCCCAGGGAAACAGCCTCTGAGACTTGCACACAGGAGGGTCTTGGGAAGCGCTGACCGGGGCAGCAGCAGAGCAGCAGCAGGAGGCAGGACTGAGCAGAAGGAGGCTCCGTCTGCATGGAAGACGGGGTGGAGCTGGGAAGTCAGGTGGCTCTCGACTTGCAGGGCAACCAGAGGCTGGCCTTTAGCATGCATCTGTGTCACTGGAGGTGGCCTGTCCCCACATCCACAAGTGCTCTTTGAGGGAAAGTGCTGGATAGCGTCTCAGTGGAGAACCAGCAGCAACCAAAGTTCCCAGCAGCTGCTGTGGGGCCCAATGTGGCAGCCGTCCACCACCAGAGGCAATCCCTGAGAGATGCCCGGTGTACTGGGGAGGGCAGCCAGGACCACCAAGATGTGGGGTTGGACGTCGGGGTTGGACATCGGGGCTGCGGACCCTGTCAATGAGCAAGAAGACAGGATGATAGAAGCAGAAGTTCAAGTCAGTGCTCGGACTTCTGACTTGGGCAGACGGTGGTGCCCTTCCCTGGACGAAGAAACACTGCGGCAAAATTGGGGAGTGCAGGGGGAGCCGACTCGCTTGGATGTCGGAGAGCAGGTGTTCAGCGGATAAAGGGAGGGGTGCCCAGGGCACCTGCGCGGGGATCCCCAGGCTGGAGCCAAGCAGATGGTCCAGTCGCGCCCCACTCAGCTGTGGTCCCTACCCCAGCCTCCCCCTCCTCGCGTGTTCAGCCAGAGGCCGGGAGGGGTGCCTCCCCGGGAAGGAGAATGATTCCAGGACGCTCAGAGGAGCCTGGATACCTGGATCTGTTTTGCCTCCGTATCTCATCCCCGTTATGTCTTGGACGTTTTCTGTGCTCCGCACATGCGCCTTCCAGAACTGGGAGCCGGGTGAACTTTATTCTCCCAGAAGTGCAGGTCCCGGTTATTTAGGTGTGTAGTTCCGGAATCATCTGTTGGTTTAAGTAAAGCAGCTTTATTGGTGACCACTTCCCTGAAGCCTTCAGGGGCTGGCGCCGAGCGCGGGCGCCGGTGATGGCGATGCACCCCTGCGGGTGTGTCCCAGCACGTGGCTCAGTGCCAAGGGAGCTGAGTGAGTGCCTGGACCCCCGTGCCCTCTGTCGCCCATTTCCCAAGCACTTAGCCTGCGAGGGGAGCGGGGCTGGTACTCACTCACCGAACCGGGGCTGGTACTCACTCACCGGACCTGGTTCCCGTCTTCCCCACCTGCAAGCAAGTCCCTCAGATTCTAGCAGCCATGGTTCCTCCCCTGCCACATGGGGCCAGTCAGATCTCCTGAGCTATAAATAAGGAAACGAGCAGGCATGTGAATCACTTTATAGGTTGTAAAGTACTGCAAAACGGTAAAACCTGGGCTTCGGGTATTTTTAAGGCTGAATGCTAAAAATGTCAGGCATGACAGAGAGAGAAAATGAAAGATGACACCCAAGGACAAAGGATGGCGTGCAGGCACACGCGTACACACACGCACACACAGATGCACGCGCACTCTGACACAGGGGCCGGGCCTCAGAGGCAGACCCTGACCACACAGACCAGGTCTCTGTCTCTCCAGGGACCCTCCCGCCCCGCAGACTGCTTCCTTGTGGTCCGGAGCCTTCACTCCAGGAAGAGGCCACGCTGGGCTCCTGGCCGCAGCACTTCCTGGGGCCCAGCCTCTCCCGTGGGGCCTCCCCCTCTCTCTGGAAGCCTCCCCAGCTTGGTGTTCACGCTGGGGAACACAATAGACCAGGCGGCCTGAGCTCCCTCACCTCAGCCCCAACCAGAGATTGGCCCTCCTCCCAGAGAGCTTCCCAGAGCCCCCATCCTCAGCAGCCCGGCTCTGAGCACGTCCCCGGGCAGGGGCAGGCTCATGGGCCGGGGGCTGCCTCTGCGGCTTCTGGATCCAGGAGGGGAGCGGGGATGCCGGCCAACCTGCTAGAGCAGGGCCAGGTGTAGACTCCTCTCCCTTATTTGCTGGTCTGTATCCTGTGTAACAGACAGAACCTCACACACACACACACACACACACACACACACATGCACCCCCTCACTCCCCATGCCCCCCACAAACACACCCCACACCGGAGACTTTTACTCCTCCCAAGGAGGACATTCTGTGGGAAGCGGCGGGAAGAGGGGACACATGGCTGCAGAGCACCCGCTCCTTCACCAGATGGCGCCAAACCCTTAAGGGAAAAGATAATTGGCAAGAACCAGCGGCCAAAATGAAATTGGGCGGGGGTGGGGGGGGGAGGCGGGACAAGGAGCATTTACCACTTTGGACTGACCACAGGGACAGGAGAATCAAAGGACTGTTTTCACAGGAGCAGCATCTCCGAGCGAAGGGCAGGTATGAAGAGCTAAGAGCTGGCCACTGGCTGCGGTAAATCCTTCCCTCACGGATAGATTAACAATGGGGCGGGGGCGGGGAGAATTCATGTCACACGCAGGACCCCTGGATGGCCCTTTGTGGGGAAATGGTTCTTCTGCTCCATGTGATTACCTCCTAACAAATTAAGCCCCCGCCCAGCGCAAGCCCCAAGGGCTTGCACGTTTAAATCGCTCACTTCTGTTTTCCAAATTTTCATTTCATTTCTCTCAGCGAGAACTGCCTGGGCATCTCTCGTCGGCCCGGCCTTACTCTGTGAGGAATCCAAGGCAAGGCAGAAGGGCTTTGAAGTCCAACAGATCTGGTCTTGAAAATGAGGTTCAGCCACGACAAGCCGTCGTGGTTACTTTCTGTGACCCTGGGCTAGGCAGTGGAGCCCAGTGGGTCTGTCCAACGCTAGTCTAGTCATTGATGTGAACGCTTTTTTAGATTTGGCCAACATTCCATTTCCAGGTGTTTATTTCTTTAAGTAAAAGAGGTACCCATAATGTGGTGGGCCTCGACCAATCAGTTGAGACTCTTAAGAGCAAAGATGGAGGTTTTCCAGAGAAGAAAGAATGCTGCCTCAAGACCGTAAAACAGAAACCCTGGTCGCCTGCCCTACAAATACAGGGCTTGCCAGCTCCAACAGTCCCAGGAGCCAACTCCTTAAAATGAATCTGTGTATTTTATACATACATATATATATCCTGTTGGTTAGGTCTCCCTGGAGAATCTTGACCCATACGTTAGTTGTAGCCATTATTAAGTGCCTCATGTAATCTCTTGACACCATGCTTTCCTTGTCTGTAATGGGATACTGTAAAATCGGGCAGATTTATTGAAATGATGCACACATAATGCCTAGCTCGGAGCCTGACAAATCAGAATGTGTGCGGGATGAAGCAGATCTGTCCCCATCCATCCCCACCCCCGCGTACATACACCGCAAGCTCTCGGGCCCTACCCAGACCTGATTCAGAAACTGGGCTGGTGCTGTCGGGAGGTCATGCAGCGATTCTGTGTTTCAGGGACCCTCCAGCTGATGCTGAGACACGCCCAGTCAGAGAAGCCCCTTCTACTAATGGAAGTGCCACAAGGCAGGGATGTTTTGGTTTGTTGTTTGATTGTTTGTCCTCCCTTTTGTTTGCTAATGCGTCTGTAGTACCTGGGACAGTGTCTCGCACATCACAGGTGCCCGACATTTGCTTACGGAATGAATAGATTTTGGTGTCAGCTACAGCAAAAATAATAGTCTGCTTTCAACTAGGATGGCCTCACTTGACACAGAGGACAAGGCTGTGTTCTCTGCTCTGGCTTCCTTTTTGCGTGAGTGGTGCTTCCATATTCAAAATCCCGCGTCTATGTTGAAATTTTAGTTAATTACTTCGCTAAGCAAGCCATGAACTAGAGATCTTCGTTACCAAAAATCCAAATTAGCTTATCTTCCTTGATCAAGTGTAGATGATTCCCCATATGTCAACTCGTAATAATAGTTGGAACACAAAACACTTTAAAACACCCAATAGGGGCACCTGGTTGGCGCAGTGGGTTAAGCCTCTGCCCTCGGCTCAAGTCATGATCTCAGGGACCTGGGATGGAGCCCCGCATCAGGCTCTCTGCTTGACAGAGAGCCTGCTTCCCCCTCGTTCTCTGCCTGCCTCTCTGCTGCTTGTGATCTGTCTCTCTGTCAAATAAATAAATAAAATCTTTTTTTTTAAAGTCTGATAAGTGATACCTATTAATAATCTTGCTACTTAATATTTATGCTGTTCCATTTCTCCATCAATCTCAGAAGAGGCTAATAGATATTCTTTATTTTGCTTTCCTTCTGCGAAGCACTTAAGGTCCCACTGGGCAGGACTGTAGACATCCAGCCCAACAGTGCTCGGGGTACATATTGCACATCTGGCAGAAATTGCCATTGGTATTGTCATTAAAATATTCTTCTAAATTTCACTTAAAAGTGTGGCTCGTGAAGTTTGGAACTCAGTGGTGAGAGTGAAGCCTAGCACATCCCTCAGTCAGACACTCTATCACATACCAGTGCTCCAATGAGTTCTTAAATACATATGTATGTTCTGTGTCTATATCCATAGGTATATAATACATACATAGAAATTACTAATATATATTCCTATTTTAAATTATATATTATTAATAATAATATGTATATATATTACCCCAAAAGAGACAGTAATAATTTTTAAAATGTGAGAACAATAAAGAAGAACAAAAAAAAATAAAATAAAATGTGAGAACAAATTCTGTTGTCACCTTTAGGCCTGAAAGGTAAGGCAATGCTCTGACTCACCAGCAGGGGGCAGACTGCTCACAAGAAGTGGCCTTCCTCTAACACACCTGTTAGATGTGCTGGGGTTCTGGGAAAGACCGGAAGGCTGCCTGCCGTCTGCAGAGGTGGGAGTTGGCAGTAATTGCCTAGAAGTGATGTTATCTGGGCATTCAGTTTTGATGAGTCGGGTGACACTTCCAAGCTGACATTCGCCCGAAAGCATTCACATCTGAATTAAGCCGACCGTATCTTCAGCCATTAATGGCAATCACATCCTTTTTGGAAAATAGATTTGAACTTGACTTTCAGAATTAGGATTTACTTTTCCAAATGTTGTCTAAACAGATGTCACAGATAAGTTGCTTCAAGCCTCAAAGACAACACACGTGCGAACAGTCTCTCCGTGGTCTAACTTACAGATATATATATAGATATCTATATAGATATATAGATATCTATATATATATAGCAACAAGCCCCAGGCGCAGATTTTAAAATGTGCCTGAGGACCCTTTGATTTACCTGCATTGTCCAAAAGACAGTGAAGGCCAGTCCAGACTCGCAGCTTCTTTTCGAGTTTGTACGAACGCGCATAGTCTGACGTTCCCGTCTCCGTCAGCCAGAGGTGATGGTGTTGAAGGCGGTGACGGATGATGCGGAAGGGGACGATGAAAGGGATGGAGGTGATGACAACAAAATCATCGCGATGACGGTAGCAGGAAGCAGGAAGTTCGCGTTCAGGTGTACCAGGCTTCGTACGACCTCCTCTGCCCGTTTGTCTTACCGACTCACACCAGCCCTGGAAGGATCTACCACGTTCTTCACATCACAGAGGAGCCGAGCCTGCGTCCGGCCACCACCCAGTTACGCAGCAGGGAAAGAGTGAAGCTGGGACTTAACTCGGGGGTGATGGTTTCAGCTCCTGCTCAGCGGAGAGCCTGCTGCTCCCTCTCCCTCTGCCTGCTGCTCCCTCCGCTTGTGTGTGCTCTCTCACTCTCTCGCAAATAATTAAAATCTTTAAAGAAATTTTTTTCCAGAGGCGCCTGCGTGGCTCATCATTAAGTGTCTGCCTTCGGCTCAGGTCATGATCCCGGGTTCTGGGGTGAAGCCTGGTGTCAGGCTCCCTGTTCCCTGCTTCTCCTTCTCCTACTCTCCCTGCTTGTGTTCCCTCTCTCACTGTGTCTTTCTCTGTCAAATAAATAAATAAATATTTTCCCCCCCACCATATAAGCAAAAACCATGGTCCCCTCTTTAGCTATAGATTGGCTGGCAGGCCAACATTTTCCTTGCTAAAGCAATTTTGAAGCTATATAGGACAATGCAGGAAGCTGCTGTGTCCAGCCATCTAGTATGTGAGGAGAGGGACAGGAAGCTGCTGTGTCCAGCCATCTAGTATGTGAGGAGAGGGACAGGAAGCTGCTGTGTCCAGCCATCTAGTATGTGAGGAGAGGGAATTGCCCCATCCCGCTCCCACCCCCACAGCACACACCATCCCGTCTCTTGACGGGCCAACAGTCAGCAGGCACAGAGGCCCATGAAGTTAACCTAATCGTTACACTGCCCTATATGAGACACAGGCCATGGCAGGGGAGGGTGATAGTGCTGAATCACCCAAGACCTTCACAGCTGGCAACACAGTAACAAGGCCCTGCTTTGTAGCTCGAGACTGAAGTCTAACAGAGAAAAAGTTTATCCAGCCAACCGAGGGAGATGGCCCCAAACCTCCCAGCAACTCACAACCCCCCAGCTGTTCTTAAAGATTCAAATCCAGACCTACTGAATCCGGATCCCCAGGGTATGAGCATAAGAATCTGTATTTATTTAAAAAACAAAACAAAACAAAAAAAACACCTTTCCATGATCCTGAAGCTGTGGGCGTCTGGCCATTGCTTGCAATCATTCCAGAGGGATTTGAACAGCAGTATCGAAGACATTCCAAAAGGATGCTAGGCTAAGACATGCTCATGTCCTTAGAAAGGGCTTGATAACAGCCCTTTTCCCTGGGATTGTTAGTCAAAGGTCTAACACAAACTGCAGTCAAATGCTCTACCACTGAGCTATACCCCCAAAGGTCTAACACAAACTGTCACTTGGGCACCCATAGCCCACTAGAAGGATGTTCGGGGCTGTGTTTCTCGGTTCCCCAGTGTCAGCGAGAGCTATAGCAGTGATGAGGGTCTCAGTGAGAGATGATGGTGGTCCGTCATCTCCTTCTTCCATGTGGATCCAACAGAAGAAGCCAGGAAGCAGTAAGGGTAACTTTGATGAGGTGCTGTGGCCCCCCGAGGGCCTCCTTGGTGACTCTGTCCTGCCAGAGAGGAAGGCAGGCCCGAGGTGGAAGCTGCAGGGGGACACTCAGAGATCATAAGGACAAAGAGAAGGCATGGGCTTTGGCAGTTGGGCTCTCACTCATGTCCTTTCTAGAACGGTTTCAAGAGGCCACGTGGAAGTGAGAGCCAGAAAGAGCGGGAGCATGCGGGGCCCCGTGGCTCTGGGCTGGGAAGCGAAGGTTTCTCCGTCTCCCCTGCTGGCTGCTCATGACCTTGTCATGACCTTCAGCCCCTTAGTCCTCTTCGTACATGTGACACCCAGCAAAAGAAACAAATGGTAGTGGCAAGAGCACGGATATGAAATCGGAGAGCCCAGGGTTCCCTTCCGATTCTGCTGCTCAGACTGCGACCCAGTCCAGTCGTCTCTTGAAGCCTTGGCAGCAGAAATGGTCGACACCCAAACCCGCCTTCCAGGGAGGCTACAGCCGCTAAATCCAAGATCCCCGTGAAGCCCCTGACAGGGAGAGCGCCCTTCCTCATGTCCGAGAAACAGCATCACGGTTGGTTCCTCAAACCCTTCCCGTCCTGGCTCCAAGATCCCAGAGCTGCCGGCCTCCCCCCGCGCGGCACCTGCGCGCTGCGGACCGCAAACCGCGCCCTCGCGGGGGTCACAGCTCGGTGCCTAGACACGCAGCTTTGTGTCAGCCCACACTGAAGGATTCCCGGACTCAGCGGGAAGACAGGCCAAAGGACCAGACGGCTGACTCCATGCGCATCTGAGAAGTGGAACGCCCTATCATTTATCGGGAAAGGATTCTGCGATACGGCTTCTAAGTGATGCACGGAACCGCTTAATGCCTCTGGGGGTGGGGGCAGGGGAGGCATCACCTCTGCCACCAAAAAAAAAAAAGAAAAAAAAATCATACCTTAGCAATTTTCTCTGAGTTAACTTCTAATTTTTCAAGGCTCTAAAACACCTGGGCCCTACTCGGTTGTGGGTAGTAAGAGTTCCCTGTCCCAGGAGACAGAGACTCCCGTCCCATGACACTAAAAAGCATTTCACAGTCACCATTCTGCCTTGTTCCTGAGGTGCTGGGGGATCTCTGCTGCCCCAGGCTTTCTCCTCTCTTGTCTCCGATGATTGCACGCGGGCATCTCCACCCGGGTTCTTGGCTTCTTGTCTCACGCGGGCTCCTAAGCCCTCCGAAGCTTTAGGCTTCTCTCTGCAGAGTGGGCACTGAGCTCTCTCTTGACCCCGCCTCGGGTCCCTGGGGTTGATACCCACACCTTCAGCTGCCGCAGGGATGTCCACACCGGGCTGCCCAGCCGGGGACAGGATGCCGTGGGCCGGACGCCGTGGGCAGGACGCCGTGGGCCAGCAGCTCATCCTTTCCCCATACGACATCTTCTTCCCGTGCGTCCCTCCTTAGTTTGCTAAGTTGTCCCCACTGTGGTGCAGGGGGACCGGCCAGCGCCAGCGAGAGCCTGCCCTCCTGCTGCTCCAGGCTTTACACCGAATGCCCTCCCCGCACTCCAGGTCTGCCCGTGGCTCCACACAGGCCCTGGAAGGACCACAGTGCAGTGGGAGCACCGAGGCTTAGGAAGCAAACAAGAGCTACGTGTGCCTTTCCAGCTGCGTCTCCTTGGGGAGGTGACACAACCTCTCCAGGCTCATTTTCCGCATCTGCAAAACAAGGGTAGCCTTTGCATGATTTCATGTGTGGGGTTATTGCAAGGATTAAAGGTGTTAGATACAGTGTGTTTGGCACATAGTAGGTTCTCAGTAAATGACACCTCTTATTCTAACAAAAACAACCTGTTTAAGACCATGTGCAGTATGCCTACAACTTTCTGTGTTTCACATATGGAATAATGTCTGTGTCCCCTAACACGTCAGGCTTCTCTCTCTTGCTACTTTGCACATGACCCCTGGAGCCCTCCTGAACAGGGGCTTTCCTTCTGTTTCCTGCCCTGTTCACTCACGATGGTTTACTTAATATTTGTCACACCCCTAGTATGTAGTCAGGCCATTCCCTCTGTCTAAAGTGGCCCCGTTTATCTATTCAAATTCTGCCCACCACTTGTGAAAGCTCCTGCTTGGATACTCACTTCCTTTGAGTCTCTCCACCCTTCCAGAATCCTCTGCGCACCCTCTCCCAGGAGACTGGCGTTGCTGCCAAATACCGGCTGCTCTCATAAAGGGGCACATCCCAGGTCGTGTCTTATCCACTCCACTGGGTTTTCACATTCTGAGACGAGAAGCCCCGTTTTTCCAATAACCCTTGCAGCCGAGCGCTGCAGTCATTGGCTCAGTCTGTCCCGAGGCTTGGAGCGCCCGTTGTGAGCTCAGCCAGCACTAGGGGCTGGGAAAGGATGCCCAGGGATACGTGTTGGGCAGCATTTTCATTGGCCTGTTTTGAATGTGTTTGCTGTGAACGTTGGGTCTGAAACCGCAGTGCTTGTGTCTTCTCTTTTCACCTTTGCAGCCCTGTGGGCTTAGACCTGCTGTTATGATCTCAGATAGAATGACTTCATACTCATTCTCTCCCTGACTTGTCTGAAATCTAATCTCGCGACTTAGGCGACCACAACACCTAAATATTGAACCGTGAAGCACTCGGGCTAGAACCTGGCACTTCGGCAGTTCGTTAAATTCTCTCCTTGTTGGTCAGATTTGGTGTCCAGAATTTGTAACACAATCGTGTTTTCGTTCATATGTGGTTGGGGCTATCACTAGCCTCGATTAATTGCGAGATTTACTATGTCATCCCCTACGTGTATAAAATGTGGTGATACTCTAGCCGTCTTCTTGAGCTGATCCGTGTCCTGATGCACCGCTCACCGTCAGAGCCTAGAACTAGGTCCCTGGCTAGCCAAAGCTCTTCTCAGATTCGCCTGGCCCTGCTCCTTGGCCAGTCCATTTTGTCTCTCTTGTTCTTCACTTCCAGGTACAGTATGGTAGGGCTTGTTCCCCAGTAACGAGAGCGGACAGGAAGCAGGGAGCTACAGCCGTCCGGAAGTGTGTGGTGATGCTCTGCGGAGGGAAGGGTCAGCCAGCTAGTGAGGCTTTACTGAGTGTGAGTGCTCGCTGTGTGGCGGGAGGAGCTCAGGCCCCCAGCCCTGCTGCAAGCCCTAGATGGGGTGGCTGATGAGCACGACACGCAGCGATCTATCCTCCCAGCCGGGACCCTCTGAGACAGAGGGCATCTCGATAATTTCATGGGACAATAGGTAGAGATCCTGGGTGTTTTAAGATAGATTTTTTTCCCTCGAGTGCCCGAAGCCCAGCAGATTAGGAAATGACGGCCTGGAAAAGAAGAGTCTGTTCCTCCCAGACCCGAGAGGAGAGGCAGGCGACACCCTGCAGGGCCCCTCGGAGAAGCATCGGGGCTGCTCAGGAGTCAGAGGAAGCAGGGGAAGCATGGACTGTGGTCTCCATGGGAAGGAATGGGTAAGGCAGGGCGAACGGGCTTTGGATCAGCTGGTTTGAACAATTTCAGTGCGCTCTGGGGGACAGGAGCTGTCCTTCGTCGTCTAGGACCTGGCCCAGATGTGATTAGGACAGGGGAATGGTGGTCAGGAGTGTAGGAGCCCATTAGAGGAGGCAGCTGGGCTCTGGATCGGTTGGTTTGCCCATGAAGGTCATGCTAGAGTTGTTTACTGTCCCTTGGGAGGGGCGGTCCCTCTGGTGTCCAGGGTGCCCCACATGTCAAAGCAATCAGCATAAAACAATGCCTCAGACACACAGCAAGCTAAGACGCATGGTCACCCTATCAACACGAGAAGCTTGTCCCCTGTGCCCCCTCCCACCACCTCTCTGAGGACCGCACCCCACCCCACTGGCCCACCCGGGGCTCTTCTCCCTGTCCGCATCCTGGGGAAGCCCCGGATCCATTTGCAGCAGTCCACGCTCAGCCCAGGAGGTGCCAGCCCAAGGCTCCAGATCCTGGCCGGCCTCTAGAATGAGTAATAGGCGCTTCAGAGTTTCCAAAGCTGGAGAAACTGTCCATGCATTTAAAATGAAGAAGAGGTGTGCTTTCTTCCCTATGCAAAAGTCTTCGAAACCCGGAGTCTAGACAGGAAATGCTGACAAAGCAAAACCTTGAAGGTGAAAACAGAAATTGCTGCTCTAGCATGTTCCTTTCCTCTCTTCTCCCATGAATCAAAACCTTCTTAGCTATACCTCCCGCTCCGCTGAGATACTGCAGGCCGACTGGCCCAGCCGTTTCGCTTCACTCCAGCGTGCACGTGGTTACACAAGAAGTGTTTTGTTACTCCTCCCAGGTGTGGAGTTGTCAGCACCCTATCCCAAGGGACCTTGAGCTGGGGCTGCTAGGTGCACAGCCATTGGGGAGCAATGCTCGTGCATCCCCTCTGACCCTGCTCTTGTCCTCCACGCTCTGGGGATCAGGAAAGAAGACAGAGAAAGCTGATATTTTGACAGGAAATTATTTCTCTTTGTATGCCATGATTTTTATCCTTCTCCGAAAGATCAAGCATATCAATAGAAATCCAGTTTTCTCGTTCTTTTTTTTTTTAAAGATTTTACTTATTTATTTGACAGAGACCACAAGTAGGCAGAGAGGCAGGCGGGGGGAAGCAGGCTCCCCACTGAGCAGAGAGCCCGATGCGGGGCTCAATCCCAGCACCCTAAGATCCTGACCTGAGCTGAAGGCAGAGGCTTAACTCACTGAGCCACCCAGGTGCCCCTCTGGTTCTTGATCAACTTTCAGTAATGTGCTGTTGATAGAGTCTGAAGCTTCTTGAAGTCACTCTCTGAATCTTTTTCTTGGGGAGAGCATAATATCCTTTGTCAAAATAAACATTTTATTCACCCAGCTGAAAATGCTTCTTTTATTTTTAAAGATTTTATTTGTTTGAGAGAGAGAGAAAGCACGAGTCAGGAAGGGGGGACGGAGAGGGAGGCAGAGGGAGGGAGAAGCAGACTCCCAGCGGAGCAGGAAGCCTCATTCGAGGCTCAATTCTAAGACCACAGGATCATGACCTGAGCAGAAGGCTGACTAAGCCACCCAGGGGCCCCTGAAAATGCTTTTAATTTGGCAACATATGTACATGTCCAGAGGCCGAAACTTCCACCCAGGGGAATTCTGCTGAGGAATTGTCATGAGAAGTACAGACTCCTCTATAAAAACATGTATCTCGAGGTTGTTTAGACCGATAAGAAGACCCACATTTTGAGATTAAGGAAGCTGGATGCATTCAGACCCTGGAAAAAAATGCAAACTAAAATTCTGTCCACACAAACACACACACACACACACACACACACCTCTATAAATGATATGGGGAAAGGTTCATGATGTATTTTAAAGGAAAAAAATGTGGATTACAAAAATAATATGTATAGTATTTGTAAAATTTTTAAAAGACTGAAAATATAGGCATAAAACTGTAGACAGTGGTTCTGTCTGGTGAGGGGCTGCAGATGATTTGTATCATCTTTTAATCCTTCATCTCTCAAAATTTTCTTAATGAGTATGTACATTTTGAAATGAGATTTTTGAAATTATCTACCTTTAAATAGTGATTGCAATCACATAATAGTACCAAAAATGAGAGAATTTAAAACTTACTGTAATTTCCACATACATATTTAAAGTAAGATTTGGGTTTTAATATGAAAAATTAAACACATTAGATATGTGCATGCATAATATACTATAAAGCAGTATATTAAGCAAAGGAATAATGATTTTCAAGAAGTAAAGTGAACACACGTGCACCGCGCCCACTGTAAGAAGCAGAGCTTCGAGCCGACCTCTGACATCTGACCGTGAGCCCTTAGCCAGCTCACCGCCCTTTTGCCCAGGGAGACCATTGCCCTGCATCATACATGAATCACCTTCTGTGTGTCTTTGGGTTTGTTTTTTTTTCTTTTCAGCATAACAGTATTCATTATTTTTCACCACACCCAGTGCTCCATGCAATCCGTGCCCTCTATAATACCCACCACCTGGTACCCCGACCTCCCACCCCCCGCCCCTTCAAACCCCTCAGATTGTTTTTCAGAGTCCATAGTCTCTCGTGGTTCACCTCCCCTTCCAATTTCCCCCAACTCCCTTCTCTCCATCTCCCCATGTCCTCCATGCTATTTGTTATGCTCCACAAATAAGTGAAACCGTATGATAATTGACTCTCTCTGCTTGACTTATTTCACTCAGCATCATCTCTTCCAGTCCCGTCCATGTTGCTACAAAAGTTGGGTGTCTTTGGGTTTTTAACATGTATTTGCTTTTTCTTGCTATCTAATGAATGTTTTTTGAAAGCACCTATACTTTTATCACAAATTAATCCCTTACTAAAATTCAACATTTCCCTCACTAGGAACACTGACCATAAACGAGAGTAATTTAAGAGTAATTTTAGCACGACCTGTGGCTCAATCCAATAGAAGTTACTTACATTGTCACATCAAGTTACAGTTTCTACAGATGTCCTGAAACATCACTTATGCTCATCACAACCTCAAAATAATTGTGATTTTACATCAGTCACTGGATCCTGCTAACTAATGTGTTAACAAGAACAAAACACATACAGTACTATGCCCCCCAAAATCTATTATTTAATAACCATATTTCAAGATAGCTGGCTCCTTTGAATTTTACATTTTGCAATTTAAAACTTCCTGGGAAGTCCAAAGACTGCCAAAGGGAACCATGGCACAAAAAAGAAAAGTTAAGAACCCCACTCTAGACCAGGGCCAGGTATGGTAGGTCCAGCAATGGCCCTTAGTAGTTAGATGCCTGCACCCTACTCACTGACCCCTGGGAATATGGTACCTTACCTAGCAGAAGGAACTTTGCAAATAGGATTGGGGATGATTCCTAGATGATCCAACTGGGTCACACCTAATTTCCTGAGCCCCCAAAGGGAGGGAAATTTTTCTAGATGAAATCAGAGAGATGGAGCAGAAGAAGAGGCAGGAGATACTGAAGCATGAGAAGGACCCCTCCTTCACCTTTGCAGGAGCCAAGGGAGCCAAGACCAAGGGAATGCAGGAAGCCTCTAGAAGCTGAGAATGACCCCCAGGTGACAGCCAGCCAGGAAACAAACCCTCCGTCTGCAGCTGCCAGCAGCTCAATTCTACAATGGGCAATATGTAAATGAATGAACATGACTGTTTCGATAAAACTTTTTTTTTACACCATAGTGGCAGACCAGATTTGGCCAATGGGCCATCCTTTACCAACCCGTTCTCTAGATGACCATGCACTTCACACCTACTGTGAGTACTGAGCTATTTGTCATCATTTCTGCCACTTGATACTTTTGATGTCTTTCTATATTTCCATCCTTCCATTTCTTGCTTTTTTTTTTGACTTTTTGTTTGCTTTTTCCATTGATTCTATTTTTTTGCTTATTCAGAAGCAAAATACTTTCTTTTCTTTTAAAGTTTACACTAGAAATGTAAACATCTTAATGTGACAAAATCAATGACCCTCAGCCTAAATAATATCAGCACCTTAGAGTCACTGAATTCTGTTACTTATATGCAGTTCTTGTCCAGCGTTTTAGTTCTACCTCGATACTTTAAACTGATTAAGTGAACATGATTTTGATAGTTTTATATAGTCAGTATTTGTTTTGTCATATCCACACAGAAGCATTTTCTTTGCTCACAGTTGCTTCTTGTAACTCAGGTCTTCATTTGGACTTGATCCTATTGGGTTTTTCCTTTAGTGAAGGCCTGTTGATGAGAAATACCCATCTTATGTCTGAAAGTGTTTTTATTAATACTTATTTTGAAAATTAATTTTGCTTATTTATAACTCTAAGTAGACTGGTTCTCCTTAGTACTTTGTGGATCTTATACTACTGTCTGCTAGCGCCCATGGGTTAAAGAAATCTGCCGTCAGAATAATTGTAGCCTCTTTGTAGTTAATCTGTTTTCCTTGCCTCTGTCTTCAGTACTGTTTCCCCTGCGTGACCTCTGCTATCTTGGTCTGGAACTCTAGAGAAGTGGACTTTCTCACTGTCTCCTCACTAACTTGTACTCTCCTTTTCATATTTTTTACTGTTTGCTCTCTGATCTGCAATCTGTAGAATTTCTCCAGCTTCATCTTCCAGTTTACAAATTCTCCCATCATTTGTATCTAATTTGCTATGTAATTCTCCAACTGAGTTTCTAATTTTAATCATTGGTTTCTTTGCATTCAGAAAAATGCACAAAAGAAATAGGTTTTCTTTTTCAAATCTGCCTGGTTCATTATGATAACCTCATATGCCTTTACCAAACTTCTCATACTTTTATTTCTTGGAGCATATCAAACATATTTATTTTGTACTCTGTATCTGATCATTCCAGTATCTACAACATTTGCTGGTCGGATTCTTGAGTTTTGTATTTCTGCCACTTTCACTAATGATAGCTTCTTTCCTCCTATACTAGGTAACTTCTCTATTGTGATCTTTTGCTCTTTGGAATTTTATTTGTGTGATTTTTTTTTTTGAAGTTTGGCTTTTTTAAGTGTACTACTATATGTAAAATAGTTTTGCTTCAGCCAGGTTCCTGGGTATGCTACCAGAGTGTTTCAAATTAAGTTTTTGTCTCGGGTTCTTTATTCGGCTAATCAGTAGTGAATTCTTTTCACTACTAGTAATGAATTCTTTTCACAAAAACCTTGCATATGAGGCTTAGTGGTTAGGAATTCTCAGAGAGGCTTTGTCTCCCCAACCTTCTTCACCATAAGGCTGGAACCAGCACAAATCTTTATTAATTCTTAATCCATTCTCTCCTCTGGGAAGACTTTTTTCCCTAGTCCATCAGCTGTGGAGGTCACCCCTCAGGAGTCTAGGTTGTCTGTGTGTAATGGGAAAATTTGATTCCACCTTTCATCCTGCTCTGGCCCAGGTTTTCTCTCTGTACTCTCTAAAGAGCCAGACTCTGGGCAGGCTGAGACCAGGAAAATACCCCCATCACAAGCCCCAGATTCCTCCTTCCCTTAACCAGGAGGATTTTCTCTTTCCCTTTCTAGGCATCAGTGATTTCCTTTCCTTCTCTACCAGATCAGCCGTGCATTAATATCTTCCATATTCCGTCCATCATTTTTAGATGTGGAGACCAGGGAGAATTGCACTCAGTGCACAGTGTGCCAGATTGCTGAAAAGCAACATTTCAAAATTAGTTTTTAGTAAGTAAAATTATATATTGCTCTGATCTAGATGCCCCCATAGACAATGTTAAAGCCTCACTTTAGAATTACAAGCTCCTGGGCCTTAAAAAGAAAATCTTGGAACCTATGGTTGTGGGGGATGTATTTGCTGTGTATTGCTGAGGATTAGGCCCACGTGTGAATCTGAGCTGACTGGAAGATGTGTAGTTCAGATCAAAACCTACTTACTACATCTTGCAACCGCTGAACTTAACCACACCTTTATCCCCCTGCACTCTCAGCCACGAGTGGCCTGTAAGCTGGGGTCAAAGGGAGTTCTCAGTACCTGTGGTTGTTCTTAGCCATTAAACTTACTCTGTGACATTATGTTAGATTTAGATGTACAACATAATGATTATATATATAATCACATATATAATATATATTACATATTATATATATATATATATTGAAATGATGACCACAAGTTTAGCTAACATCCCTCACCACATATAAATACAACCTTTTTTCTTCTCATAAGAACTTCTAAGGTCTCCTCTCTTTGCAACTTTCAAATCTCTAATGCAGTATCGTTAACTACTTTCATTCCCCAAACCCACCTCTGGTCACCATCAGTCTGTTCTCTGTATCTCTGAGTTCAGGCTTAGATTCTACATATAAGCGAGACCATATAGTATCTGTCTTTCTCTCTAAGTTACTTCACTTAGCGAAATGCCCTCAAGCTCTACCCGTGTTGTCACAAAGTGCAGGATACTGTCTGCCACGGTGTCTGTCCAGTCTACGTCCCCCCAGCAATGGCAAGAGCTCCCTCTTCTCCACATCTGCCGCTGTGCTCTCTTGTCTCGTTGCAATATCCATGCTAACAGACATGCGGAGAAGTCTGGTTGTGGCTTTGATTTGCATTTCCCCGAGGAGGAGCGCTGCCGGCACCTTTTTATGTACCTGTAGGCCGTGTGTAGGCCTTCTTTGGAAAAATGTCTACTCCGATCCTCTGCCCATTGTTTTTTTTATCAGGTTGCTTGGTTTTATTGCCATTGCATTTTCTGACTTCTATATATATTTTGGATACTAACCTCTTAACAGAAGATTTTCGAGTATCTTCCCCCAATTAGCAAGTTGCCTTTTAGTGTTACTGATGGTTTCTGTTGCTGTGCAGAAGCTTGTTAGTCGGATGGAGTCCCACTTGTTTATTTTTGCTTTGGTTGACTCTGCTTTTGGTGTCTTTATGACTGAAAACTTAACATTTTTTAAGTATTTAGAACTTGATGGCGAAATGTTAAAAGCTGGATTCATACGCAGGGTGGAGATTTCTACTCACCAGATTTGGCATCTTTAGGTAACTCACCCCACTGGGGTGACTAGATGATGACTACATACTAAGGCTGCATCACTCTCACCACTTAGAAATCCTGCTGGGGCACCTGGGTGGCTCAGTGGGTTAAAGCCTCTGCCTTCGGCTCAGGTCATGATCTCAGGGTCCTGGGATGGAGCCCCGAGTAGGGCTCTCTGCTCAGCGGGGAGCCTGCTTCCTCCTCTCTCTCTGCCTGCCTCTCTGCCTGCTTGTGATCTCTGTCTGTCAAATAAATGAATAAAATCTTTAAAAAAAAAAAAAGAAAGAAAGAAAGAAAAGAAAACCTGCTAATCACAGTGGTGCTGAATAGAGTTTGATTCTCAAAGCACAATGTTATGTGTTAGAAACCTATAGGTGAGCATCTTTGGTTTGGGTTTCCATCCTTCAGGATTTCAAAAAAAAAAAAAAAAAAAAAAACTTTAAGATTTTATTTCTTGAGAGAAAGAGAGAGCATAAACATGAGCAGGGGGAGAGTTAGTGGGAGAAGCAGACTCTCTGCTGAGCAGGGACCCGAGCTGGGACTTGATCTGAGGACCCTGGAGTCATGACCTGAGCCAAAGGCAGATGCTTAAACAACTGAGCCCCCCGGCACCCCCATGTTTTCCAAATTTTTACATTTGACAGGCACCAATGCTGCCATATACGATGTAAGCATTTCTGAACCTGGCATTTGACCTTTATTAATTAATCAGAGGCCACATTTGAAAAATAAGTTTGTTATCTTATTAGAAACCCCACCATTTTCTCTAGGTTATTGGGAGGAACAACTGAAAAATAGAAGTCAAAGTGTAAAAAAATAATGTTATAAATTTGCAAAGTATTATCATCATTATTATTAGACTAATATCAGAGTATTAGAGCATTTTTTGTTATTTGATTTCTTCACTAATTTATATTTGAAGTTACTTTTAGTAGTTTCTTGATATAAAAATAGCTCTGGAGATATTTTTAATTAGTTTTTACAGGTCAGTAAAATGACTTGCGTGCTCATATTAATTTTAAAGTATAGAAGAAACAAATGTTTTGAATACGACAGAGGCCAAAATGGAGGGATTCTGTTCAGCTGAAGATGTTGGAATATATTTAAATATAGACCTCGGCCACAAGTCTCTTGTACTGAATCCAAAAATACACCCATTCTTTTTCTGCACACGTCATCGGTACTGAAGTCAGTGTGAGAGAGGACAGCGTCTGAGTGGTTAGACGGAGCAGGACGAAACCTCCCGTCCTCTTTGTCCAGCGAGTCGGGAAAAACTCAGTCCTGTGACCATAACAATATTAACAAACATTCCTGAGAGCTCGCCATGTGAGAGATCCTGAGGGAATTCATATTAACACTTAACAACGTGCATCAGATACCCGTTCGAAGCCTTTCAAGAAATTCACTCCACCCCTGATACCCCAGTGCACTAGGCATTCCTCGCTTCCCTCTAAGACAGGAGAACTTTCCGAGAGGTGACGGTGCATCTTACAGTCAGTCCCTCACCTGGATGGGGCTGGGGTAGGAGCCCGGGCGGCGTCCCCAGACTCACAGTCTCTCCCCCGGCTCCTCCCGACCCCCTCCGCCTTCCATGTCACGTCAACTCCGTTTCCTTCTTCCGGCTCCTGTCCCTTCTGTGACAACATTTGGAGCTCCCCATCCTCAGGTGCAAGAATGAAGGATAAGGAGATGTAAAGGTATCTTGAAACATCCCATTTACCAGCTCTGGGCAGCTGGTGAGCCCACCTCCTCCTCGGTGGGAAAGAAGCATGAGTACACTCGCCTGACAAAGCATCGAAGGCAGTGTCTATAGGGCATTCTCACCTCGCCTGCACGGTTCATACCTCACAGACATCATTCATGACCATTATCCAAAACAACCGAAGGGATCTCGCACTATAAAATTAAGCTGTTTTCTCAGCACATAAGTGAAGGCCGCAGGCAGAGAAAACCGTGTTCCGTGCATGTCGGGCCTTGTCCCACACCTGTCAAGTGTGTTTATGCTTGAGTTTCTTCCTTGAGGCACTCCCAGTTCTAGGAATTTTCTGGACCTGTGTCTCAAAGAACCGACACATCAACCCCCATGTAAAGCTCTGAGTCGCAGCTCCTTCTGTCTTCACTCCGCAGGCTTACCGAGTTGACCAGAAGGCCGCGGAGCAAGCCCGGTGGGAAGAGGCCTCCAAAGAAACGATCAAGAAAACCACCAAGCCCTGTCCTCGCTGCCATGTGCCCGTTGAGAAAAATGGTGAGTCTGGGAAGAAGTGAGGGTTGGGGGAGCGCTCCTTGGAGAGCGGGAGCCAGCGGCTGGAGCAGTCAGGAACTGTAAGAGGACATGTAACTGATGAGCTCAGCACCCAGGGAATTTGGAGCCATTGGCCAGAACACCGGTCTCCGCTCTCCCAGGCCAAGTTTTTAAACTGCCTAAGGCTGAGATCCTCCTCTGTCAAAGAGAGATGAAAACAGAAGCTGTTTCACACCAGGAGAATCATGAGCTGTCGCACACGGCAGATACACAGCCAAGTGCCTGGTTTAGACGATCAATAAACCTAATTGCCCTTATTATTATTAATTATTAATAATATTAGACACTTCGTATCTGGTAAGCAGTCCACTAGTGTAGCCAAATATATATACATACATATATATATATATATGTATGTATATGTATATATATAATGGAAGCTTCTCAGCCCCGTATTTCTCAGCGTTCTCGAGTTCCTCAGTAGGGAAAGAGTTGCCAGGTCATTCCTATAGCATGTCCCTCTTGCATAATAACCACACAAACAATTAACTCATATTGAGCATTTACAGGGTGTTTGGCCTAAGTTCCCTACAAATGTGAGATCATTTAACGCTCACAGAAATCACAATATATTCCCATTTGCAATGTGCATTAGCAACTCAGAATCCTTTTGTAAAGAAACTGATTTAGTTTTGTTTGATTTCCTGGTTCCCATATCTGGGAGCCATATCTGGGACTTCCTTTTCTTCCTGCCACACCAGCTTGTAGACCGTTGGAGAGCAGCGTGCACTTGGGCTCATGCTTGTCCGCCCTTGTTGCGGGAGATTCGGTGCTGTGGATTTTAACCCCACTCACCTGCTTTGTTAAAATACCCTCTGCATGCATCTGTCTCTCCATAAACCTATTCCTTTAGCCTTTTGCCAACTACTCTCAGTTTTGAGAAGGTGAGGTGACCGCGGGGAGATACGCCTGGAGTTCGCCCTCGCCTGCCGCCGGTCATTTAGGAGTCCCCCGGTAGGCCCTGCTCTGTGTGGGTTCACGGGCATGGAAACACGGGATCCGTATCTGAACGGTTCTCTTCTTAACGACAATTCCAATCCCAAGAAAGGCTGGGACCCCCCAGCCCCGACGCACTCAGTAACTGCGGGAGCCCCGTGACTGCGGGGACCCTTGGGGCGTGCAGATGGCAGGACCGCCCTTCCTGCTCCTGTCCTCACGGACAAGGAGCCCCTGTAACCCACCGAAGGACACGGGGGGGAGGCCCGCTCAGCTCCCCGACGGTGCATCTGTGCCAGTGGCTGCACTTCTTCTCCCCTTGAGCTTCCCAGGGCTGGGGCGACCGCACCGGGGGCCTGTGGCCTGCGGCAGTCGGCGCGCCCTCCCTGCTCGGCGGCGCTGGCCTGTTTGGCTCTGGGCTGCCCCGTTCACGGTAATTCTGATGCCTCACACCAACCAGGGCCCCGGCTGCCATCCGTCCGGGATGTGCCAACCGGCATGAAGCCATCACAGCCCAGTGCCCAGAGCCCGTTCCGAGTGTGAGAGGTGCCCGCTGGCTCACTGGGGAGCGGAACCCGGCAGCCCCGGGACAGGCCCGCAGGCCCGTTTCCCCAGTTGTGTCCCTCAGAAGGTGTTCATGATGCGAACAAGAGAGCACCGACACAGCCCAGAGCAGCAGGAATGGGCTCAGCTCAGGCCACGTCCCTGGCTCGGAGACAGTGGTCTCCTGAAAATAAAGACACAACTGTGCGTCATGAGTCCTCGCGTCCCTCTGCGCACGGGGATGTGCCTGAATCCTGTAGGAGGAGAGGAGTCAGGGGAGCCGGGGCAGGAACTCTGGCAGCCCTCACTGCTCGAGAGTGCCGTGGAGGCAAGTGGAAGTCAGGAAAGATGCAGGGCCGCCTGGCTGGCTCAGCTGGTCCAGCGACTGCCACCAGCCTGGGATGCTAGGATCCCCGGATTGAGTCTCGCGTCAGGCTCCCTGCTCAGCGGGGACTTGCTTCTCCTTCTCCCTCTGTCCCTCCCCTGCCCATGCTCTCTCTCAGTCTGGCTCTCTCTCAAATAAATAAATAAAACATTTAAAAAAAAAAAAAAAAAAAAAGGTGCAAAGAGCCTTCACCAGGGAGGGTACGCAGTGCTGATAAACACGGGCCGTGCTCCAGCTCACACGTATTTCAAGAGTGTACATTAAATACTAAGAAACCATGTTGCTATTATCGAAGGGCAGGAACCTTGCCTGTTTCTTCCCTGGGCCCAGAAAAGCACCTGACAAATACTCACTGAATTAAAAAGTAGCTAGTTAAAGGGGATGACACATAAACAGATATATTTTTTAAGATTTTATTTATTAGAGAGAGAGAGAGAGCACTAGCAGGGGGAGCAGAAGACGGAGCGGGAAGCAGACTCCCCACAGAGCAGGGAGCCCGATCCAGGGCTCCATCCCAGGACCCCAGGATCAGGACCTGAGCCAAAAGCAGTCACTTAACTGCTAAATCGACTGGCCACCCTCATGCCCCCCATCTCCGATTTCTTTGAAGTATCGGGATTTGCTATAAACGGAAAGCCCTGATTTTTCACCAATAGGTTTTTAGCCCATAAAACTTTAAGCTTATTAATAATAAGTATTATTCATCTAAGCTGTTTTTAAAGCATACGGCAGAGACAGATGTGAGCTCTATGGGCAAGAAAAGCTGGTCTCATGATCTCATTCTCAAAGTAAATTCACGGCCTCTGTCATAGTCATCTGAATCCCAGAAAGGAGTTCTTCCTGCCGCAAAGCCACAAACGACGTGAGGCTCATTCCCACGTCGAACCCAGGCGAAGCCTCATTGCTCCTCCTGCCAGCCTCAGTCTGGGAAAGCGCCTTCCTTCCCTCCCAACCCAGACCTAGGATTCGCCGCTTCCTTTCCCTGATCAACAAGTGCCTGTTGCTGGTTAAATCTCCCTTCATGTTGTTCGAGAACTTCTACTCCCTCCATAACCATGTTTTCTTCATTTAAATGACCACAAAGTCAGGGGACATTGTCAGCAGCATCTTGCTTACAGTTACTTTTGTGCTGGCAAAGCTTTTAGAATCAGAGTCCCTGGTGCTTTTCTGTATTTTGGGAGCTAGCTTATGACCCTGCATCTGTTACGCACCGGGGGGCTTAAAGAAACGTAATAACATGAATATTCTCTCTTCCTGTTTCCTTTCTTCTTATTCTGTGGAGCCATCATGATTCTTGTTTCTATAATAAAATGTTATTTGTAATATTAGTATTTTCAAAGATTTCGGTATTGTAGGAAGACATTTTGCTATTTACATCATAAGCGTATAATCATTAAATATGTATTTAAAATTAGACAGTCCTGCAATTGTGTAACCCTAAATGGGAAATATTAAGATAAAAGTATCATAGGTAAGTCTACCCTTTATTTTCTGCATAAATGATCTTTAAAACAAACCGAAAAGGAGTAGCAAAGTAGGGGATTTTTAAACGCCCTTAAATTACCCTACAACAAATTCCTTCAGTTACATATTCATAAATATTTTAAATCAGTGGAGGTTCTCATGCCATATTTCTAATAATAAAAATGAGATAGTACGGAAGCAATTACCTGGAAAATTTGGCAAGGAAAAATGACTTAAGAGGATAATTGGTGAAATTGAATAATAGAGCACATCCAGTGTTATGTCAGATTCAAGCAAAGAGCTGCTTTTGCCTGAATTATCTAGGAAATTCAGTCAGAAACTGTTCTCTGCATCTAACTTCATACAAGTAACTCTGCACTCCACTGCAGACTGGATGTCTGAGCCCCAGAAGCAAATCAGAAATGAATTTAACAAATGTGTGATGATGGGGAGGAATCCCAAAATAAGTCCCAGAATGAGCAAGTGTTCATCTCATGCTGTAAACACCCTGTTCTATGAAAGAAAGAAATCCTGGTTAAATCTCGGGCTTTGCCGTTTAGAAGTACTGGACCTTGACAGAATTCTAGAGCAGAGTAATACTCCTACTCACTAGGCACTTTTGAGGAGGAATGAGGTAATCCACGTAGAGTACCCAGTATCCCTCGTCCGCTAATCTTAAATGCAATTTTTTTAAAAGATTTTATTTATTTATTTATTTGACAGACAGAGATCACAAGCAGGCAGAGAGGCAGGCAGAGAGAGAGGCAGAGAGCCCAGTGCGGGGCTCGATCCCAGGACCCTGAGATCATGACCTGAGCCGAAGGCAGAGGCTTTAACCCACTGAGCCACCCAGGCGCCCCTTAAATACAATTTTGAAGAGCATTAAGGAATGAATTCTCTGTTAAATATTTTTTTAAAGAAGATTTTATTTACATTTTTGACAGAGAGAGAGCACAGGTAGGGGGAGCAGCAGGCAGAGGGAGAGAGAGAAGCAGGCTTCCCGCTGAGCTGAGAGCCAAGGCGGGGCTCGATCCAGAGACCCTGGGATCGTGACCTGAGCCAAAGGCACTTAACTGACTGAGCCACCATACTTCTGGTGCTGCTTTCCCAACTCCTGGTCCATGAATCTTGCCATGCCAACTAATATTATACTTAGCATATTGACATCTGTTGAAAACACGAAGCACTCTACATTTCGGTAAGGGATGGACCCCAGCTCTTAGAGCCTTTGTCCCTAAACCCCATTTCAGGGAAGTCGATGCACTGAGAGCCACAGATGGCACTTGTCCTGGATGGCCGTGGCGTGCGGCACCTCACTCCCTTCCTAGCCGATGTCCTTCCTTCCCAAGGCCCTGGGACGGCTCGGGATGTCCCCTTAGAGAGTCCCTTGGGGAGCAGTGCGCGGCGTGGGTGCGGGCAGGGCTGTTCCGCGGGTGTCTGCCTGTGTCTTTGTCTGCCCGCAGGAGGCTGCATGCACATGGCGTGTCCGCAGCCGCAGTGCGGGCTGCAGTGGTGCTGGGCCTGCGGCTGCGAGTGGAACCGCGCCTGCATGGGGGACCACTGGTTCGACGTGTAGCCGCCGCCGCCGCGAGCGCCTCCTGCCGTCCAACCTGGGACCGTACCAAGGCTGCCGCCCTTCGGGGCTCTTTCTGCACACTCCCCCTCCCTCCCCACCCCCTGCAGGCACGCGCACACACGCAGACACGCACAACCCAAAAGTTCCTTCCAAAACCGCAGAAACAAAGTTACAGCAGAAGCTCCTGGGATCCGCGAGCCACAGCAGGAAGCGTTCTGGGGCCTCAGCATGACACACCCCAGAGCCCAGAGCAAAGTGCATCCCGCCTTCAGCAGGGGATTGTCATTCTCCCGGGAATTCAAGTTGGGCTGGATTTAAGCCGCAGAGACAGAGATTTCTCAGGTTTAATTTCCTGCACTGTACGTTCTGCAAAGATCGGGGAGAAGCCACTGGTGAGGAAATAGTGCGGAGGAACGGTCGTCAGTGGTTCTCTGTAAGACGGCGGGTCGGTTGGGAGAACTACATTCTCGGCTTCCAGAGCAATGCTCCTATTTAAATTTTCAGAGAGCAACTATCCCCCAAAGAACCACAGGCAGTAGTCAAAAGTCGGTGTTTATCCCTAAGAATTCTACCTTTATATATTGCACCGATGGGATGTCAACTATGCATAAATCAGCTTGTCAACTAGGGAGAAATTATGGAAGTTAACTTGAATGTTGACATTACGGGAAAGAGATCAAAACTGCATGTACTTTTCATTCCATTTAATTATTTGAGAACCTGGAAAGAGATTGTTTTTCTGAGCATACTACGAAGTCTGTAATTTGACTTTAAACATTCATTTTGCAGCTTACGGAATAAGCTAGTACATTTGGCTTTAATGGGTAGGGTACCTTTAGAGGAAACATTTTTAGAAGTGGTTTTGTAATGATTCTCAATGTTAACCAAAGCTCAGGGTGTTGAGGCAGAAATCTTTAAAGAAGGAGCATTTCCAGGGCTAACAGAATGGAACCGGGACTGATTTTGTACGGGAAAGGTTTCTGCACGTGCTGGGTCCCTGAATGGGTTACTCCAAGGAGACTTTTCCTCTAGGACAGTGGAGTCATACAAAAGAGTTCCTCATGTTAACATGGATCAAAGTGGAGTGTTGATCAAGTTTTCCTGTTTGGGTTTTTTTTTGTTTTTTTTTTTTTTTTTTTTTTGAGGCGTTCACGACACATCAAAAAGAGATGTGTTTATGCAAAATGCTGCAGACTTCATTTTCTACAGCACAGTAAACAGATGGAAAACTACAACCACTGTCTTTGGTTCTCATCATCTGTCTTCTCAGGGCTTCTCTTTGTAGACATAGCACCAGAACTCCTTGCTGCAGGAGAGAAGGAATGACCTCGGAACATTTACCAAGGACCTCTGTCCCTCTGTCCCTAACCATCCTCCCAGGGACAGTCCTGCCTGATCTGCCTTTTCCCTCAGAGACTGGTCCCGGGACAAGATGGGGGTGTGGCACACACGCGGGTTTTAATCAGCCTCGTTTGGCTTCGCTCTGTCCGAAAATCCAACCTCCCCAGTGTGACCCCAAAGCTGCCAGACTCATGTCACAAAGCCTTAAAGATCATAACGAGGGAACAAAGAGCCAATATCTGTGAGCAAGAGAAAAGGGAAGGTCTCGAGGCATGGGCTCGCATGTTCCAGGGGCTGGTATCAGGGACGGCACGTTACTGACAAGCCCGGCAGGTAGCTTCTCACACCGACCCAGCAGGACAAATCAGACGGCCCCTCTCTCGCATGGAGCACCCGGTATTTTATATCCATGATAGCTTTTGGGTTTAGTGATGCTGTCCTGATTGTTGCCTTCCGAATTTGCATGTTGTGTTGGGTGTGCAAAGCCCGAACAGGGTTTGCTCTCGTGGCTTCAGGCACAGTAGGTAGAAGTTTCTAGGGCTCTGCTCCTTTCCTGGTGGTGGCCTTTTCTCCACCCCCTCCCCGAATAGAACACAGAGACAAGCTGAAGGGGAAAAACAGCCTCTGTAAAGGAATGGAAATCATAAACCCCTCTAAATGAACATGCTTGGCCATGAGATGTGTAATCAAATGTGACTAGATCAAAAGAATAGAAATAAAATCTTTGCAGAAGAATCTTTATTTTTCTCTGAAACTTGTAAAGGGGTATTTGACCACTATGTCTATGTAAGGTTGTACTCAAATTGTCAATAAAAGCATCAAAAGAGCGTTTGAGTCCATCTCTGAAGAGAGTTTTTCGGTAAATGCTGGAGGTGGGGGGAGGGCAGCCCGGGATACCTCGCTCAGGAGCCTCCCTTGGGGCCTAAAGGGACCGCCTGGCAAGGCAACGGCCATTTTTAATCTAAAAAGCAAACCGCCTTAAAATCTAACGGTGACTTTCCTGCTCCATCAGCAAACTTCTCTACTAACTGTCTGTTTCAAACAGAAGTCTGAGTCAGGAAAAAACCACAAGGATTCTCTGTGTAACGTCTTGCAGAAAAGCTCGGTGACTGTGCATTGCTGCGACAGTGGGTGTGTTGATACTGCATTTCTTTAAAACCGTTGCCGTGGCTGGAGTGAGTGACAATGAGCCTGTGTTTGAGCAAGCTGGAATGGAACATTCTTGGAGAGCTCCTAGGCATACAACAGGCAAGCCGCACACCATGAGGGCCCATTGATGCCAAGCAGCCTAGGAAGGTGCTCTAAAGAAACACGAAGCTTCCAGGAATGATGACCCGGCATTGACACTCATGTCCAGGGTGTGAGTTAGAGACCTGAAACTGTGAATGCACACGAGTAAGATACAGAATGCTCACTTGAAAAGAAACCGCAGCGGTGGGGAAGAGCCAGCATCGTTGGCTGGGTGGTGGTCCGCGCCTACCACTGTCCTTGCTTGGCTATTCCTGGTACCACAGAGAGGCTCAATGTCGACTTTTAGAAGAAAACCCTATTTCAAAACAACACTGAATCCATCTTCCAGTTACCTGCTGTGAATGAACTGTCCGACCCCAGATATTTAAAAATTTCCTCTGCAGCGGCAGCTCTGTCTGCCCACAGGTGCTGTCCCTGTGCCTTAATAAACCACCATTTTGCACCAAAAAGAAAAAAAACAAAACTCTCTCTGTAGTTTGGATAATCACACCAAAAAAGAAAAAAAAAAAAAAAGGGTGCGAAATATTGTCTGGGAAGACATTTGGCGCACAGATGCGTGGCTTTGCCTTGGTGAGCCCACAGTGTTCCCAGTTGTCATTTTCTGATGTGTGAACTGAGAGAATCAATTTTATCAGCATCAGAAGGTAACTGGACCCCAGAAGACAGATTCACATTAGTCCAACTCATAAGAGAACAAAGTACAAAAACTAGAACATCAATTAAATGTATATTTACCATGAGAAGCTCATGTCCTGATCTTCTCACATGATTTTCCATCTGCCTAGAATCTTTCCAACCTCTTCCTTCAACACTCTCTCCTCCCCACGTCAGCTAGCCAGCCTCAGATCTCCATTTAACCAACTCCCCCAGACACCCTTCTGTTGCCGTCCTGGCCTTCAACTGAAGGTCCTTCCTGAATGTTCCCAGAGCCGCACGACTTCCCGCAGCAGAGCTGTGTGGTGTTTTTCCCAGTTTCAGCAAATTCTCCACCTCTCCACACAGCAACTGGGTGTCCTACAAGTCAATTCAGTTTTCACACTACCTCAAAGGTCAGGCCCCATAGGTAAGAGCTCAGTTTCACTATAACCACCCCCCCACCGATGTCAGACATGGCCCAAGCCCCCGGTTGCCAGCTGTACTTCTCATTGACTGGCTGCGGGTCTGGGGTCCCCATGACTCCCTCCTCAGGCTCAGTACCTCACTAGAATGACTCAAAAAACTCAGGAGAGCATTTTACATACTATAATTGGCTTGTGATGAAGAATCCAAACTCAAGGATTGCCGGATGGAGAACTGCTTAGGGCAAGGAGGGGATGGGGTGGCATAGGGTGTACACACAGAGTTTCCGTGCCCCCTATAGGGGCACCAGGCCCCACCTTCCCAGCAAAAACTGGGAAGCTCTCTGAAACATGTTGTTTAAGGGTTTCTACAGAGGTTTCATTAAGTAGGCATGATTGATAATATCATCGACCATTAGTGATTAACTCCATCTCTATCCTTCCGGAGACGGTTAGGGACCAGGACTGAAAGTTCCAGCCCTCTAATCATGCCTTGGTTTTTCTGGCAACCACCCCCCATCCTGAAGCTACCTGAGGCCCCACAACCACAGATAACTCAATAGCACACAAAAGACAGACACCACTTCAGAGATTCCAAAACTCTGGGGAGCTGTGTGTCAGAAACCAAATACACAGGTTTTATATCTATATTTATTATAACTTATTTGCATATATATATATATATATTTTTTTTTTTAGGGGGAAGAGCAGGGGGGAGGGGCAGAGGAAGAAAGAATCTTAAGCAGGCTCTATGTGGAGCACGGAGGTGTTCATGGGGCTCGATCTCACAACCCTTAGATCATGACCTGTTCCAGCATCAAGAGTCCCAGGCTTAACCGACCAAGCCCCCCGGGCGCTCCATACATAGCATTTATTGTACAAAACTTTACTCATCTATCCTCCTAGGAGCAGGTAAGAACATAACTCTGGTGCTCACCTTTGTATCCATAATACCTAGCACTTGGCTTGCCACAGACCAGGCTCCAGCTCTAGGGAACTGCATTTTTGGAATTCTGAGAAAATCTAAATGGAAAATCAAACTACAGTGGAAAGCATCCTTGCCGAGCCTAGGCTCAGCACTCAGTGACTTAGCTGCTTGGTGTGTGGACAAGTAACCTCAGCACAGATGTATCATTTTCCATTACAAATGTACGTCCAACACAGGCTAGGTCCCCCTGGTCTCAGGTCAGGTCACCTCACCTCAGAGTTTCTGAGCTGTGTGGTCAAAGGTGGTACTTTTAAACTCCCTATTATGACGGCCTTGCCCCCCTCCCTCTCACTGCCCCGGGCGAGCTCACCTGTACATTGGTTGTTCCCGAAGACTCCTGCTGCCCTAGCAAAGGCTCACCCCACTGTACTTCCTTTCTGTACATGGTGTGTTTCACCCATGGTTCTTGGATTTTGAATTTCAACCTCAGAGGGACTACAAAGACATCTTTGAAGGATACATTCAGCATCAAATCTCCACTCAGTATCCTTTCCCGGCAAAGTTTTCTTTGTGCATCTATTATTACTGCAAATATATTCTATTATATGCCTCTTATAAGGAAGGTGAAAAAAGAAAAACCACCATCTAGAAATAATTATTTTGCGTCTTACATATTTCCATTTAAAAACAGAGGGTGAGCATCTACCTACGTCAATAGATTTCTATATGGACAATTTTCGAGGATCGCATTGTGGTCTCCTCTGTATATACTAATTAAGTTAACAAGTATATTTTTTAGGCTTCCAGATCTAATTCAAAAGTGTGGGGTTTTTTTTAAGATTTTATTTATTTATTTGACACAGAGAGAGAAAGATCACAAGTAGACGGAGAGCCAGGCAGAGAGAGGGGGGGAAGCAGGCTCCCTGCAGAGCAGAGAGCCCAATGCAGGGCTCGATCCCAGGACCCTGAGATCATGACCTGAGCTGAAGGCAGAGGCTTAACCCATTGAGCCACCCAGGTGCCCCAAAAGTGTGGGTTTTTTTTTTTTTTAAATGTAGTCGTTAAACAGTCTGGATATTGAAAGTGTTATGCAGCCTGAAAATATATTTGCAGCATGATGTTAGGCAAAAGGAGTTTACCAAAAGTGTATGTGTGCTGTCACTAAAACTATTTTAGAAAATTCTGAAGAAGAAATGATTGAAGAACATACATTAAAGTGTAGTTTGCTATGGTGATAAAATTATATGAGATTTTTTTTTTTTTACTTGTCTCTAATTTCTGTGTTTTTTGGCAGTGTGAAAATATCACTTCAATTGAAAATAATAGTTTTTTAATATCCCATGACAGTGAAAGTAGCTCAGATTGCTTGCAGTTGAAGAGTGATTGTCCCATCAATAATTCTGCTCTCGGGGAGCCTGGGTGGCTCAGTCAGTTAAGCATCTGCCTTTGGCTCTGGTCGTGATCCCAGGGTCTGGGGTTGGGAACCACATGGGGCTCCCTGCTCAGCGGAAGTCTGCTTCTCCTTCTGTTCCCTAACCCCCACGCTCCTGCTCTTTCTCTCTCTCAAATAAAAAAGATCTTTAAAATTTTTTAAAAATAATTCTGCTCTTGAATCACCTGAACTTTTACTCGAATAACAAAACTAGATAGAGACACTCCACTGCTTCTCTCAAAAGAGTTCCACCAAACAAATTCGGGAGAGGTGGGCTCGGAGAGGAGTTGACTCTGGGAAGGCCCGGACCTGCTTGCGCGCCGAGCAAGCATGAAAGCAGCATGTGTCTCCCACTCCTCAGGCACCTGCTCGGCAGAGGGAAGGGGTGGTGGGGCCGGGAGGGTTCCTGGCTCCTGGAAAGACCCTGGTTCCCTAAGAAAGCGAGGAAGTAGAAGGTTAACGTGTCAACTTAAGTGGCCACTTCTCTCTCATTAATATAAAAGAAAATCGGTTTCATGTTTCTGATTTCTCCCCTCAAAAAGCATCTTTCCCAGGGCAAACTCGATCGACTCAGGAAGCTAGCATGCGCCAGCTGCAGCTAACAGAGTGTGTGAAGCGAGACGTGAGCCAAGATCAAATCAATGTCACACAAGCGGTGATGACCTTGTTTTGTTCGTAAGGGATGGGAAACAGAAACCCCCTTCTCCCTCTTGTGAAGTAAATCGAATAAATTGAAGACAGCCATTTCAGTTTCAGTTTCTTTTAATAAGTTCGAACACGGAGACAGTGTGGGGCAGAGGCCACACGCTGAGGGCGGGCAGGAAGGCACTGGGGGCTATCGCCTCCCGGGGGCCAACCACTCCCCCGCACCTGCTGCTGCCCCTGATCCACCCGCAAGCCAAACCAATCAAGAGGCCAACATCTTGGATACTGATGCCTCCCGAAGGAGCTTATCCCACTAAAAATAGGGCCTCTGAAAACCACCCCAACGCTTACTGCTCATGAGGGACCGTGGAGCAGTATTCGAGAATCCCTAAATTCTGCTCTCTCTCTCTCTACCTCCTAGCAGCGAAGCTTTCTTCTCAGACCATTTGTCACGGAGACATTCAGGTTTCATGACCTCACACGCATTCTGTGCTCTGTCCCAGTGGAGTCCCCGCTCTCTGCGCCCTGATTCCCTGCAGGGACCTCCAGCCGGTGTCCGAGCCCAGCACCCTTTTTCCAGAACCACATGGCCTGCTCCGTCCCTGCTCCCTGCCAGAGCTCATTCACTGTCCCTTCTCCACATCCTCTGTCCCCCATCCTGGCTTGTGTTTCTCCATAGCCCTCGCCGATATCTGAACCTACCGTGCATTTGCCTGTTTGTGGGGTCTCTGCACATTAGAATGTGAGCCCTGTGAGGGCAGCTCATCGATGCAGCTTCTCTTGTAAATGACAAAGAATAGCCATCGGCAATCATCCGCCGAGGGACTCGTGCCCATCCACCTGCCCGTGGCCCACCTGCCTCCAATCTACGCAAAAACCACCTGACGGAAACAGTTAACCCCTTGGGGAGTAGCATCAGAAACACCAAGTGCCATCGCACGAACTGTTATTTAGAAACATTGCCACTGGGACGCCTGGGTGGCTCAGTCAGTTATGTGTCTGCCTTCAGCTCTGGTTGTGATCTCAGGGTCCTGGGGTCCAGCCCCTTTTTGGGCTCCCAACTCAGCAGGAAGCCTGCTTCTCCCTCTGCCCTTCCCCCTACCTGTGCTCTCTTGTGCTCTCTCTCTCTCTCTCAAATAAATACATAAAATCTCTTAAAAAAAAAGAAAAACACTGCCATTGTTCCTTTTAATTTGGCCGTATTGAAAAGTCACGATTTGTTTTCATTCTCTCGCCTTTCCTGTTCCACGTTCCAGATGAAGATTTTCCGTCACCTCGTTTTCTGGTTCGTTTTGCGTTAGTCACGCGACAATTTTCATGAAACAGGTCTCCTAGTTGATTAAGGACAGAGTCTCCAATCGTCCTGATTCATCGTTTCTGTGACTGAGCTTCCAGCAGACGCCATCTGAACAAACACGCCCTAGTGCCACATACTTTCAACAAGAGGAACTTCGACACGGAACCATTCTTCGGTTTCTGACTTCTTTGCTGAAGCTGTCCTCCAGAGGCATCAGAGAAGGACACACTGGTCGCGCTGTCATCTGTGGTCAAGGAACTCTGAACTACCCTGATGCTCCTCCTATCCAGCAATACCTAGCGCTGTGCCCGGCCATGGATAACCGTCAGAGATCCAGTGTCAGCGGCGTCCACCCGTCCTGTTGGAGCCACCGAGGGAGAAGCCTGTGTGCCTGGCAGAGTCATGGAGGTCACCTGGGACAGAATTATGAGGGCTGGAGATGGGGTCTTGATCCTGACACCTGCTCTGCAGCTGCAGAAAACTGTTTGCACTGCTTGCCTGTGTTTGTTTATTCCTGCCCTTGATAGTCACACTAATGGGAAAGAAAGCTCTTACGGCAACGACAAGCACAGTGCTGGCCATGACCATGCAAGGTGGCCAGGCTGGCCCGCACAGGTGCCCCCGTAACACCATCATTACAGTGGGGAGAGCAGAGCTCAAGCAGAATGGACAAGGGGAACATTGGGTCGGCAAGTTTTTTCCCGTAAAGGGTCAGATCATAAATCCAGTTGTTGCTTGAACAACATGAGTCTGAACTGCACGGGTTCGCTGATGGGCAGTTTTTTTTCCCCCAATAAAACACTACAGTACTATAAATGTATTTCCTCTTCCTTACAATTCTCCTGACCTGCTTTTCTGTAGCTAACCTGATAGTAAGACTGTAGTACCTAATATATGTAACATACAAATAGGGGTTTCTGTGATCAGGAAGGCTTTCTGTCAAAAGTAGGCTATTAGTCGGGGCGCCTGGGCGGCTCAGTCAGTTAAGCGTCTGGCTGTTGATTTCAGCTCAGGTCTTGATCTCAGGATCATGAGATCGAGCCCCGCATCGGGCTCTGTGCTCAGCGCAGAGCCTGCTCGAGATCCTCTCCCTCTGCCCCTCCCCCCATGCTCACTCGCTCGCTCGCTCTCTGTCTCTCAAATTAATAAATAAAATCTTTTTTCAAAAAAGCAGGCTATTAGTCATTAAGCTTTAGGAGGTCAAAGTTATGTGCAGGTCAAAGTTATGATTTTGTGGGGTGGGGGGTTAGTGCCCTCCCCCCCACGTGAACCTAGCGTCAACTGTATTTTAGGTTTTGCGGCCTTAAATCTCTGATGCCACTACTCGGCTGTGCTTCTGTGGGGCGACAGCCACTCAGACAACATATGAACAGGAATCTACGGTTGTGTCCCATTAAAACATGAAATACAGGTGGGTCCCTCTCACCATAACTGAAAAATGGTATTACAGATTCAAATATGAAGACACATTAAGGAGAAATATTAATTCTTTTTCAAACTTGCATTATATAGTCAACAAATAATTGAGCACTGAATACTTTGGGTGTCGGGGTCACAAAACTAACGACAAGCTTGCTCTGCTCAACACCCTGACAAACCAGCAGAAGAGGCAGATACATGACAACAGGGCAGTGGGATTGATGCTCTCACAGAAGTTGAACCAGGTCAAGGTCTGGCGAGGGAAAAGGATGAGGGGACACATCCCACGCTCAGACTCAGGGGAATGGGAGCACGTGGGCAGGGGCCTGCGGCGGGGAGAGGAGACTGGGCGCCAACAGCATCAGATGCCACCGTCGCCTTCCCGCGTGGGTCTCAGAGCCCGAATGACCAAAGGGGACGAGGCCAGAGGAGCAGGTATGAAACGGATCCAAATGGAGCCCACCAGCAAGTTTCTACTCTGTCTGGTGGACGATGGGGCACCATTAACAGAGTTTAGGAAGGTAAAGGACTCTATCCAGTTGTTGTTTTAGAAAATTCGTTCCACTAGGTGTCGGACTGGAGAAAAGAGACCATTTGAAGGCTTTCTCCAGGGTGGGATGAGAGGAGCTTGGGGCCAGAACCAAGGCAGGGCAGTGGCCATGAAGAGGCCTTTGATATGTATATAGGTCTCAAAATCACTGCCTGTTGGATCCAGGGGTGAGCAGAAAACTGAACGCCCATCCAAATAAAGTCTGGAGCCCGGTCAACAGCATTGTGCCAATGTTAATTTCTTAGCTTGAGTAAGTCGTGCTGTGATTATGCAAGGTGCTCATGTGTACCTGGGCTTCTCCGAGGGGACTGTGCGACTGGTGAGAACACGGGGGGGGGGGTCACGTCTGTCCTAGAAACATGTTTCATTGTAACCCTTTGTGTTACAAATAAGTCATTTTTAATCCATAGATGCTTCAAAATAATTTTACATGATACCTTAAATTGGTAAAGAAATGACCAAAGGTAACCTAAGCTATGTTAATGCTCGTGTTCAAGAGGAGAGGTTCATCTCTGGCTGTTTGTGATGCAATATTTCAGACTGAACTTTCTCCTTCCAGATCAGTAATTTGATCAGAAGTGAATGTGTAATTTGGGTAATAAAGGAGAACCCAGGCTCAAAGCTAAGCAGTGAGTGTTGATTCCCATAGGGTCAATTCAAAGGAAGAATTATGAAAATGCAAACAAGCAACCCCTCAGGGGAATTATGTTTGTGGCAGGTAAGGAAAAATTAGGAGAACAGGGAAGGGAGGTCAGAAAATGAATGAGTGCTTCTCAACTGGTTTTTCAGAGCAGAGTCAATCTATATTACCCAACTTTGGGAAAACATGGCAAAAAGAATACAGTTGTAACCCCTCAGTGGTTCTTGCAATTTCTTAACATTAGAGGCAACTTTGGGAACAATTATAGGATCTGAAAAAATATTTATGTAAGTTTATCTGTCCATTCTGTTTCACTTCATTTTCTTTTCTTTCCATTAACTTCACAATCTGAAAATTAATATTTTAGAGACGAGAGAGCATGTCTCATATGCTTCCCTTGTTATAAAATGAAGCCACACCCACTTGTGCTTCTCTCCACTGTTCATTGACCCTTCCCTCTGTACGCTTGGCACAATTTGATGGTTGGAATGGCTCTTGCCAAAAGTAATGCTGGCTTTTTTGGAGGTGGTGAGATTTGGGGTGTTGGTTTTTTTTTGTTTTTTTTTTTTTTTTGCTCTTTATGTTTTTCTATAGTACTTGAATTTTTAATAACACAAAGTCATCATCTGCAGAGAAAAAATACAATTCATTACTTAAAAGTGAGAAGGCCAGCCTTACTTATGAATGTGTTGGGGGTTCTTCATGGGGTTCATGTGGAGACCACAGCCATGCTATGGTCCCTCACATGGGGAGAGCCTTAAGGTAGAGAAGTTGACGGCATTCCAGGATGTTTGAAGTGTTCTATTAAAGTTGAAAGTCCATCTGTTGGCCTGAATGTGTCCAAATCAGTCTGAGTAGTGAGTTAACTGTTGCCAGGGTATCTGTCCCGATGGAGGTGGGGAGGGTCACCATGCAGGCCCGGTCCCTGGGAGCTTCCTAGGGAGCCCTCTTTGATGGGGCAATTCTCTGTCGACTTTCAGTCCACAAAATCTCCTTCAACTGCTGAATATTTTTTCCCAGCTGTCTTACCACACCCCTGCCATTAATATTCCTTTACTATTCTTATTAGTAGCTTATCCTACTACATATATATATGCATAAGTGACACTGTTTGCCTATGGTCCAGAAAACTGAATCCCTACCTATATATTACAATTTATTTATGAGCATTTTATTTTAAAATTATTTAAACATTTTATTTATTCATTTGACAGAGAGAGACAGATCACAAGCAGGGGGAGCGGCAGAGGGAGGGGGAGAAGCAGGCTCCCGGCTGAGCAGAGATTCCCATGGGGATTGATCCCAGGACCCTGGGATCATGACCCAAGCCAAAGAGAGATGCTAAACTGACTGAGCCACCCAGGGGCCCCAAATCTGAGCATTTTAAATACAGAACTGTGAAGACATTTTCACAATATATGAAAAGAACTGCATAAACAATGAATCTTGGAACACTGAAAAAATAAATAAAATTTTAAAAAAAGAACTGCTCACTACAAGCAAATTTTAATCCCATGAATTTAATGTTATATTAATATTAAGATCTATAAATACGGGATTTCACAATATAGGCAAACAAAATAATCTCATTCGAAGGCAAAAGGATATTTGGTAAAAGTACACATTTTATCAAACAACAGAAACTTAAAAAACTAGAAATTGAAGGATGTTTCTAAGCTTGGTACAGAAAATGACTCAAAGAAAAGGTGAAACCTATGGTGTGATCATCGAATTTAACCCTCAGTACAGTGAGAAACATCAGAGACTGACTGGCTTCACCCATCACCTCTTCCCCCTCTTTGCCCGACCGACCTTGATTTTGTTCTGTTTTCCCTTCCTTTCCTCTCCAGCCACATGCCGCAGGGGAAGGTGACCAATCCCACCGCCGAGAAGTAAAAACAGATATCTAGACAAAATCTTGTGCAGGAATATTCAGGGAAGCTTATGCACAAGGGCAAAAAGGAAGAAACAGTCCAATGTCCATTGGCCAATAAATAGATAAATTATGTGATATGTCCATAGACTGGAAGATTATTTGTCCCTAAGAAGGAATGAAGTGCTGGGAGCTATTCAACGTGGATGAACCTTAAAAGCAATGCTGAGTGAAAAAAAGCCAGACATGAAAGCCCACATATTGTAGGATTCCTTTTATATCAGCTGTCCGGACTGGATAATTCTGTAGACGCAGAAGGTAGAGCAGTGACTGCTGAGGGCTGGGGGGGGGGGGGTATCCCACCAATGGGTACAGACTTTCTTTTTGGGGTGATGGAAATAGCCTAAGGTTGATTTGGGTGATAAAGGCACAACTAGGGATTTACAGAGAGTAGTTGAATTATACAACGAAATGGATGACTTGCTTGATAGGCGGATTAAACCTGCTACCAAAAAATAAGTGGAAGATGGAGAAGTAGAGAGAACAAATATGACCTTGGTCTTCTGAGGGACTTAACAGGCCCTTGATGGAAGGGGAGAGATTAAACATCGAGGTAAGGCATTTGTTTTAAGATAGGATCATGACTGCGGGGCAAGAGCCAGTGCCTGGAGAGGAGCTGAAAAGGACAGAATTGTGACGGAATGTTCTAGAAGAGAGAAGATCTGACAGCACATCTGATGAGACCAGCCCCAAGCGAGACGGCTGCAGGGGCCTCCGACTGCACTGCTCCCGTGCTCTTGCCTCCTTCTAGGAAAAGCAGTGCATCTTTGGAATGAGGCCAGTCCTGCTGCCCAAGTGAGGGCAGACCCAAGCGGAGTCGGGGCCTGAGGCGACCCCGGCTCAGAGGACACACCCCGCCCTGAGAGGCTCAGGGGCCACACCTACTGGGAAAGACCACGCCCCACTGAGAAATTCTACTGCGGGGCGGGGGACCAGGGGCGGGGGACCGGGGGCGGGGGACCGGCGGCTGGGCCGAGCCTTGGAGCAGGGCTGCCTCCGCCCACCCTGTTGGAAGAGTCCCTGCATCCTGTTCCTCCCCAGAGAGACGGAGGGAATAAGGAAACGGGGCTTGGGACCCAAGTTCTAGTTCAATTCTGGAGCTATTTGTGATAGTTCACCTGAGGCGTTCACACGAGGAAGCAACTGGCAAATCAGTCGATCGCATTTTACATACATTTCTGGTCTCATGGATAACTATTCCGATTCCGTCTTTTGCTTTTATCAAACATGTAGAAACATCAAGGGAGTCTGGATTTCTGCTACAAGTTGAAACAGTTTTCATTTTTGCAGTACTTAAACAACGCTGCTTTAAATAATTTCCTAACAATGAACTCCAATAATACACATTCAACAGAAATCACAAATCTCCTAACTCTTTCCTGCAATCAGTGGGAATTCAGGGTTAAAACTGGGGACACCTGGGTGCTTGGGTGGCTCAGTTGGTTGAACAACTGCCTTCAGCTCAGGTCATGAGCCTGGAGTCTTGAGGATCGAGTCCTGCATCAGGCTCCCAGCTCCACGGGGTGTCTGCTTCTCCCTCTGACCTTCTCCCCTCTCTCAAGCTCTCACTCTCTCTCTCTCTCAAATAAATAAATAAAATCTTAAAATAAAACAAAACTGGGGACACCCAATGGTTGAAGCCAGAACAGCTTGTCTTTTTACCCTTTAGGGGTTCTATAAATATTCCTTGGCTTTAATTAACTGGGTCTGAGGAAGAAAACATGGTCTACCTATGCTTGCTAACGTTCTCTCATTCAGCCAGGTGGCTGGAGTTTCTACTTTAATAAGACAACAGCATTATTCTTCCCGCACACTTACAAAGCCCAGATGGATGCAAGTGGAAAAAGGTCTTCCCCCACTGAACTCTTGATTCAGGTTGTCAAGATCAAGGAAATAAGTCTTCTGACCCATTTTTAATGAGTTGGAAAACAATGAGCTCATAAGTAATCAAGTGAAAAAATTATTTCTAGTTCAACAATCTCACTTGCTTAAGATCCCCAGGACGAAAGAGTTCGTACCAGAGAGTAGTGGCAGAAATGTTTGGATTCGCAGAGAAGGAACAAAGCAGGAGGTCACCCAGGTAGGTCACCCAGGTTGTGGCGTGGTGGGACAGTAAGTGGCTGAAGAAGGGGGTTAAGAGGGGACTGCAGAGGCCAGAGCACGCGTCTCTGCACCACCACGTCCTGGTGCTGTGTGTGTGTGTTCCCACTTACCCTTCTCAACAATGCACACATAGGACTCCCATTTTACAAATGAAGAGAAACCATTTCACAGAGATAGGCAATTTACGCCAGGCCATCCTTTGTGGAAGCCATTTGGGAAAAAAATATGGCAGAACTTGGTAACCAAAGAGACGTGAGCAACAAAGATGGCCCCTGGGTTACAGGTGCAGATGCCACTGGCAAAACCCAGCAAGGCGAGGAGACAGAGACAGCACCTCATCTGCTACTGAGTATGAACCAAACTCCTCCAGAGAGTGGCCAGGTTCTCTAAGATCTATGGAAACCCCTTCTCAGGTACGTCCCCTTCTAATACTCCCACACAGCAGAGGCTCTAGGCAAACTGGGCGTTTCTGCTCAACCAGGCTTGGGTTCTTCCCTGTCCCTGAAACGTCACAGACGTCACACTTCTCTTCTGAATCACACCATTTTCAGTCTGTTAGCATGGCTCCTCGCCTCCCGGACTAGGTAGTGACCACATGAAGAGGAAGCTTCACTCAGAGCCTAGAAATATCCCTGGTACACAGTAGGTGCTTAATGTTTATGAGTGAGGGCGTGGATGCATGAATCAGGTTTAGGGCCCTTATCTGACTGACTGCTATATATCTCCACATTTAGCAAAGATAAATGAGAAAGTATGTTTTGAAAAAAATATATGAATGGAATTACACCATTTCCATGATTGAAGTGTGCAATCCTATTCAAATAAAAAAGCTCTTCTATGTATGTTTGACGGAACCTTCCTACTTACCCAGGTAGGAACTCTGCCTTTGCGTGTGGGGTGGGGGAGGGGGGAGGGAAGGGGCGGGTCCTGGAAAGTCGGGGACTGGCTCCTGTCCCAGGTTTGCCCTTCGCCAGCTGGGAAGCGAGAAGGTCTCTGGGCTCTGGTGCCTCAACCAACCCCGTGAGGAGGATGGTCTATCCACCTGTGGGGAGCACGGAAGGATAAGACGAGAACTTGCATGCGAATAATTCAGTGCTGTGTCTGCCCACAAGAAGCACTAATATACAGACGGTCACCGTGAGCAGCAGCAGTTAGAATGGATGCTTGCCAGCCTCAGCTTAGGCAGGTCACCCCCTCTGTGTCTGAGTTGTATCGTCTCTAAAAATAAGGACAGTGATACCATATCTTCATTGGGTCAAGAAAACACAAGGACGCTTCGTAAATAGTCAAGACAGTTGTAGAGGTCTGTTCTGCGGTCCCAGGGAAACCGTGAGAATGCATGGCGGGCCCTGTCACAGATACCGTCTGGAACCACACGTTACAGGGACAAGAGCTCACGCCTGAGGGCTGTTTCCTTACCCGCAGCAAGCGTCTGTTCCGGGGACTGGGGCCACGAGCGGGCTCCAGCAGCAAGGAAGAGACCAGGGCTCTGTTGACAGGACCCCAGGGCTCTGTTGACAGGACCCCAGGGCTCTGTTGCCACTGGGGGCTGGGGAAGTCTCCCGTGCGGGGCTGTCCTGTGCACTGCAGACGGTTTGGTGGCTTCCCTGGCCTCTCCCCATTCGATGACAGCAGCAGTCCCCTCCCTGCTTATCCCCCGCTGTAACAACCCGGAATGTCTCTGGACATTGCCCAACATCCTCTGGGGGGCAACGCCACCCCGCACTGAGAACCACTAACCAACCGCCCATCCTTCGACAGCGTCGTGTGCTGAGATCATGTCCTTTCCTTAGACCATCTGCCTTGCAGATTCCCCCTGTGTCTACACCAGGAGAGCTTGTGCCTAAATGCCTGTCTGCCAGCTCTTTTCTCATCTGGCTAAAATCATCTGGGAACAGCAGTGTAGTTCCTACGAGAAGACGTGCTCTAGTGACCGCTTTTGGAGACAGTCCCAGGTGGCGTGGCGGTGACTTGTACATGGTTCTGAGCCGCAGAAGACACGGTCTCTGAGAGAGGTAAAATGTATAATGAAGGCAATTCGGGAAGGTCTTGAGCCCCACACGCTGCCCTTCGCCTGCGGATAAGTAGGGTCTGAGGATCCGCGACTCCTTTCCTGTACCTGTTGAGAACGCTTGAATTCACTTCACATGAAAACCCAATTTCTCAGAAGCAAAATAACCAAGTCTAGGTTTCTGCTTTCCCCGCCAGAGCTTTCAGTTTCCCTGGGAAGCTTCTGATCACGATGAAGATTCTGCGCAGGGAGCAAATGACATCGCCCATGACTTGCACACTTAAAAACGCGCTCTCGGGTACTTCAGCATTTCTATACCGGGTCAGGTTCCCAGATATAAAATACCGTATCGCGTACAAGATGGGTCTGCCTGACTTTCTCCTCCGTTATTTCTCAATACCAGCTTGATTGCAGTTTCTATTATTGGAAAGTGCGCAGTATTTACATACTTGGCAAATAGCTCCAGAATTTAATTTCCTCTTGTCACTACCTCTTCTTAAAGAGCTGTGTCTTCCCCTCCAGTTGAACCATTGAAACAAAACCTCAGTTTGCTGAAGAAAGCAATGCTTCCTCTCCAAAGATTCTTTTGGTGGGTAATGAGATGATTAGTACAGTGGAGTTTTACCATTGGTACTTTTAACTGAGACAAAATCAGCTATTTACACTTGGCTACGAAACAGGAAATCACACACACACACACACACACACACACACACACACACACAACGCCCTCCTGTCAGCCCCTTTGCCCAGAAGATATATGGACATACAGGAGTCAGCTTCCCTAAGGCACCAGCAGGGAATCTGCCATTCCTTTGGTCATTCTTGTCTCTGGTCTCCATGGCTATGAACCCGTTGTATTATTTTTATACAGAGCAGTCCTATGAACACAAATGCAGCTGGTCCTTGGCCTGAGAAACAATTTGTTTCAGCCCTGGAAGGAAACTGATCATGTTGAATTTATTGAATTTATTGTATTTACTAAAACTGATTATATTGAATTTGTTAGAAATGGCCATCATTTCCTAAGGGATTTTTAAGAGTCACATTGTTGATACACTGATTTTTGCGACATTCGCTGGACTGGGAATTTAAGCAGGTGTAAGTGACGATGCTTTGGTTGTTCCCCTATTCCCAGGCAGACGATGCCGCTCTTGGCTGCCTCCTTCGAAGAGGCCCGGTAAACTTCTTACTGGACCATAATCACGTTCACCCCGTTCCTCTTCTGTGTTGGGAAACTCCAAGTGTTTCGTTTGACTTCTTCCTCTGAAATCCATAAAAAGGAGAACTGTCACCCCTGCACCCTGTCCATGTTCTGCATTTCCTCTGATCGAGCAGCTTGTTACAACAGCCACTCCCTTCTCCTCTCCTCCTCGTGTTACACCATCTCCCATCTGCTTTCTATTTTTCGCTTCTTCTTTATTTCCTTAATTCAACTTTAACCCGCTGTCCTCCAGGTACTTTTCAGGTTCTGAGGATGCAAAGGAGATCTGTGTGCAGCTTGAAGCCCAAGGACAATACATAAGATCCACTAATCCATAGAATCCAAGGTCAGAGATAGACATTCTAGAACTTTCCATGTTAAAAAAGGCAATTGCACAGAAATGGAATGGATGCTGGTGAAAAATGCTCCACGGTATAAACCTTTCAAAGATGTTCACTGTTATTGGGTATTCTGTAATTTTGACTTGACAACAAATTAGTGCAGTAACAGGCTTTTCTTTCTGACATGAGGCATGTTGCTCCAGCCAGAAAGTACCATGGAAATTTGCAAGACACAAATAAATGTTAAAACAAAGTTCGTCAATAGAAACATAAGAAATCGTTTCTGAGAGAAAAATATCGCATTAGTAGTATGTTCAAACGTCTCACCTGTTAGGCACTTACAAAAATGTATTTTGAGGAGCACCTGGGCCGCTCAGTTGACTGAGCATGTGACCCTTGATTTCGGCTCAAGTTGTGATCTTGGGGACATGAGATCGAGCCCCATGTGGAGTCCTGCCTTGGGCTCTGCGTTCAGCATGGAGTCTGCTTGGGATGCTCTCTCTCCTTTTCTCTCTAGCCCTGCCCCTCCCCTGGAACAGGAAGCAAGTAAGTAAGAAGGAAATAAATAAATAAATAAATAAATAAATAAATAAAATCTTTACCAAAGTGTATCTTAAAATGAAGAGTGAATGAGTACATTTCCCCCTGAATATGTAAAATAAATATCTGTGTATCTCCAGGCTTGTCCTTCTATCCTTGAGGCTCATTCTAACTTAGGCCAGCTACGAACAGAACAAAATGCATGAGCTCGAAGGCCCAGCTTTCAAACTACAGGACACAGAGAAAACAGGACAAAGAAATGTGTGAGCTTCACTCTGAGGAGGGAGGCATCAAGATCTTCAAGTGTGTACTTCTTTTGGCCATTGCTATTGACGGAAAGGTCTAAACACACCTTTGTGAGTGAATCTCTTGTTTGTTTGTTTTTTAAATTTTTTTCAAGATTTTTATTTATTTATTTGAGAGAGACAGAGACACAGAGAGAAAGCACAAGCAGGGGTGGGGGTGGGCAGAGGGAGAGGGAGAAGCAGACTCCCTGGTGAGCAGGGAGCCCAATGTGGGGCTTGATCCCAGGGCCCTGAGATCATGACCTGAGTGAAAGGCAGACACTTAACTGACTGAGCCACCCTGTTGCCCTGAATCCCTTGTTTAAAGAAAGAACCCAACATCTTGTTAGACTTAATGACAATCATAATCACTTATCAAATACTTATGTGCCAGACACTGTGCTAGGAATTTCACACATAGGATCTCATTTGCCTTCTCTTTCAGAGCCCCCAGAGAGAGTTTACTTGATCTGGCCCCAACAAGAGAGAGAACCTTGAAGACATTGACTTGCTCAAGGTCACCCAGGTGGGAAGTGGCCTCACCTGCCTCCATGGAGGCTGAGCTCTGGGTGGTAAGCTCCTTGCTCTGCCGCACATCATTTGGGGTCAGGGACCACGAAGGCAGAGACAGTTCCACCTGCATTTTTACCCTCAAAATGAATATGCCATATCAGTAGAGAACAGTGGGCGTTACAGGACTATTCCTCACCCAACCCATCAAGTGCAGTCAACTGACTAATTTGGATTTTTGAAAACACATCAGAGTCAGACTTTCTGACTCCCCATGGGTGCACCAAAGAAAACAGGCGGTATCATTGGAAAACATCGGTGACTGAGTGAAATGTGATTGAAGACAGTTTCATAAATATGCCAGCTGATTTTCTCAATAATTACGGTTCCCTGATTTTAATCCAAGGTCAGCATCGTCCCTTCGCAATGGGAAAAATACAATGCTCTTTTCACCCAAGTCGTCGGCAATTCTATTGGTTGCTCTTTTGTTCATCCAATATCCTAACTAATGTTTTATCACATCCTTTAAGAAATCTATCATTTGCTTTAAAAGATAAAATATAAGGTAATGCAGTTTATAAAATAACTGAAGCATGTCCCTAAATACAGTCTTTCAACAGTAACACAGCTACCTAAACAACAGATACTGATATTCTCATTTTCAGTCTTTTATATCCTATAGGAAATTAGTCAAGTAAAATAAGATAGAGTTATTTGTTTTTGAAAGCCCTGCCCCTCACTGCTTGGGTAATATTTGAGGAACCATTGTGCAAGAAGCACTATGGATTCATGGGGATAAAGGAAACACAGAGTAAAGACAATCTGTAGTTTGCAAAACCAAGAGAATTTGGTACATGTTGTAGGGCACCTGTCCAAAGCTGCCCAATTTCCTTCTCCTGATTTAACCAACAGTGATCACCTCACACCAAATGTACTCTGGAACGTGTTTTTCAGGAAAAGAAAGAAGCCTCTGCCTGCACAGTGAGTGATTGTCAAGCTAGGAGCCAGTTTGTTCCTAGAAGAGAGCACAGGGACCAGGTCCCTCAGTCGTGCGCCAAGAGACTGATCCGTATATGGGAACAGTGAGATTTTCATCAGGACGTGAACATGTCACATAAGCAGTGCTAGACAGAACGTGAAGAAGGGAGACATTGGGTGCAGGGTGGAAAGGGTCTTGGGAGTTGGGGAAGGATTTAAAAAGTTACCCTCCAAACTCGGGAGTCAAATTTCAGTCTTTTAGACATATTGGTGAGGAGAGAAGGAGGCCGAAATGAAGGGAGAAAGAAAGAAATGAAAGGAAGGAAGAAAGAAAGAAAGAAAGAGAAAAGAATGTTCTCTGTAACTTTGTATCCCTGAAGTAGAGCACTACTCACTTCAAATCTGTATGCAGTTAGAAAGAAAGTAACCTTGCTTCCCGGGGACACTTTAGGATCATTGTTTGATGTGCCCCTACAACTTATTTGACAGTAACTCGATGCTGATGTATTTATGCTAGAACTTGGGATGCATAAAGCCTTGACAGAAAGCATAGGAAATGTTGAAGAAAAGGAAGGAAAATCATCAACTGTTAGAAGGGAGAAAAAAAGCGGAATTTTGACTGCCTTAAGTTCTAATTTTAAAAAGTCATCATGATTGTGAAATACATTTCTTTTGTGGTCTAACTTTCTAAATGTTTTGCCACACAGTGAGGATCCCGCTGCTCCAAACACTAGTAGGAGAGGGGACCTGCTGTGTGCACCTGCTGTGGGCCAGCGCCCACACCTTGCATGCATGCTCTCCTTTAAAGGGGATTCTTTAAGTAGGATTTTCTGCCAGCACTATATGGTACCAAATATGAGAGGAAAATTTTCCTCTCAAATATGAGGGGAGAAATTCTGCCTTACAGAACAGTGCGCTCTGATGGCGATGAGTGTGCTGTCCATTACCACAAAAGCCTCTTTGTGACAGGCCTGACACAATAAAAGCCATCACAGCAGAAGCTGTAGCCTTCTTTGTTGATGGGTGTGAAATTGTGCAATGCAGAACCCCATCCTCCTCCTGCTTTCTTGCTTGTAATACCGGTTTGCATTCGCAATAGTTTAAAGTGGTCCGTAGCCTGGGAGCTCGTAAGATAGGAGACACAATTAATAGTAACTCCCATACGCTTCCCTTGGAACAGGTTTGCCAACTTCTGGACTGTTCTCCTCACTGCTGGTAACATAAATATCACCTCCCCAATAACAAAAAGCCACAATTACAAAATATATATCCTGTCAGGTGTAAGGTTTCTGCCAAGATCAATGAGAAGAGCTTGAAGGTCGTGTAATCCCACATGGAGTTCATGAACTGTGGGCAGTCACATGGCTTTTCAAGTCTGAAGACACATCGGAAAGGATTTTTCATTCACTCATCCACCTGCTCGTACATCTGTCTAACATTTATTTCGGGACTTCTGTTCTGAAGGGACTTCCCTTGTGCCAGATCCTGAGTTGGGCTAGTTCAGCAGGGAAGGGTCAAAGACTGGTTTCAAGGTTGACAATTACATCACCTCTCCAAAAAAAAAAAAAAAAGAGCTACAGAAACATTGTATTAGATCATAACTGAAGCAATGTTAAATCCCTGAAGGTTATAATTATATCATATAATGTAGGAAAACACCTTTGTTCTTAAGAGATAGATACTGAGGGGTAAAGTGTCGTCATGTATACAATTATCAGAAAGTTTGTCAAGAAGTATGTATGCATGTGTGTGTATCCTATATAGATACACGTGTATACAGAGCATATATTTCTTCTGTAGAAAATATATTATGCGTGTGTATGTATCTGTACAGAAAAATCAGATGTTATAAAATAGCAATCATTGGTGCACCCAGGGCCAAGAGAATAGAGGTGTTCATTATATTTATCTTGTAACTTATCTGTGTTTTTAAATTTTTCACAGTACAAAATCGGAGGAAAATTTGTCATCTCTGACTTCAAGGAGCTTACTGTCAAGAGAACAGAATTTTTTTCTAATGAAAAAGGAAGAGAGGGAAAGACTAAATTTTAAAATGGAGGATCAGAAGTCTTTGGAAAGATGTTGAAGCTATTCAATCAAGCTGCAAATCTTTGGCAAGGTGGCTGGTATCAGCTGCACACACAGACTCAACTAGAAACAAGGAAGGGCCATGGCAGATGCACTTGGGTCCAGCAAAGCCCACAGTGGTTGCTCCCAGGAAGCAGACCCTGCAAGGTTCCTGGAGACCAGACTCCCTCGCCGTCCAGCCGCTGGAGAGGGTGGTCTGCTGTGGCCTCAGTTCCTCAGAGATGGCAATAACCATCCACCAGCCGGAGCCAGGCCACAACCTTCACACGACAGGTGCCTCCAGTCAATGAGCGATGGCCCAATAACCCTGGAATGGATATTTAGTAATGGGGAAAGTAGAGAGGATGTTGAGGAACACGAATCAGAAGGAAGATGGAGCAGGGCACCTGGGTGACTCAGTTGGTTAAGCTGCCAGCTCTGGATTTCTGCTCAGGTCATGATCTCAGGGTGGTGAGATCGAGTCCCGCATCAGGCTCCACGCTCAGCAGGGAGTCAGAGCCTGCCTGAGATTCTCTCCCTCTCCTGCTGCCCCTCCTCTGCCTGTGTGCATGCACGCTCTTTCTCTCTCTAAAATAGATAGCTAGAGATAGAGATAGCGAAATCTTTAAAAAACAAAAGAAGAAAGAAGATGGAGCAAACACCTCTGCTTTGTCTCTGTTCAGGAGGACTTCACAGAAGCTAATGGAAACAGATGAAGCTGTGCAGTTGGCCAGCCAGGCCTGACTGGACCAGGAGTTGAGGGGCTCTTCCCTGCCGCTGTGGCAGGTTTGGCTGTGCTGTGAGGCTAGAAGCCTGAGCTTTTGTGTTGGCGTCGGTAACACAAGAGGTAGACAAGAGAAGAGCAGCAGTGGGGTCTGTTCGGAACAGGCGGGGGGACTGCAGATGTGAGAACAAGGCACAGGGGAGGGTCCGATGACCTCACCCCCAGCCTCGTGTTGACTTGGCCCAGAAAGCTGAGGTTGTCCTGCAACCCCTGAGTCATCCAGGATGGGATGAGGGCCAAGCCGTCTCCCCACGGACAAAGGGCCACCTGCAAAGCTATGGAGCATAATCCTCCTTCTGTCCCCACTGCATTACTGCTGCAAGGACGTGGCCCCATTCATGGTTAGCACGTCCCTCCCCCCCCCCCCCCCCCCCGTGGTAAATAACAGTATCTGAAGTCAGGAAGGCCCTCTCGGGAGTGGAGAAGAGCCATGATGGGCTTGGAGGGAACTTTCTCTATCCTGACAGGACCTGTCATTCTCTCCCCATCACTCGCCGATTACGGATGCAGGACTCAGAGCTCAGGTGTTCAACCACAAAGCCCAAGTCCTTTTGTGCTGTGTGGCCGTGATTTCCCCAAACCGCAGGATGCTGCCTCACCATCAGACCTGGAATCAAAGGTTTCTCTCTACCCAGTCCTGTGCAGTGACATCAACACATTTGCTGGACTTTCTAATGCCCCCCACTTAGAGCTCTTGACCTTATAATGCTTGTGATCTAGGGGTCACCTCACCTCATCCGAGCTGTGCCCCCATACGTGGTCCTGCCCTGACCTCTACCCTGTTTGCCATCTGGGCTTCTGGGCCCAGATTTCTCTGTTTGGTTAGATGTGTTCCATCATAAGAGCATCAGCTCGGAAATTCCAGTGGGGGCCTTGGTCTGGCTTGAAATACCTTCTTATGCATTTTGAGTCCCAGCTACTGTGCAGATCACCTACAGGGTCTCTTTTAGTTATAAAAATCACTTGACTGGAGCTTCTATTAACTCTTTAAGTCAACTGAGTCTATCTCACTTGCTCCTGTTTTTCAGAAAGAACTTTTTTTTTTTTTTTAATTTGACAAAGCTAATCCCTGCTCCATCTTTTGGGCTGTTTTCTACATCTCTGAGATCTTGTTTTAATTATTTTCCCCCTTTTCTTTGGAGAATTTTTTGATCACTCCCTTTTGGGGCTCCCTGTTCCCAGCCAGTATCTCCAGTCTCTCTCCCACACTCTCACTGACCGTGAAACCCAAAGCACTTGCTGCTACCAAGAAAAGTGGCCATAGAACGTTTTAGGGACAGGAAGACTCTAGGGCTTGTACCATGTGCTTCCAGGGAAGCCAGCTTGGACCCTGGGTATGACCCTACACCAGAGATGGGTGCTCAACCCAAAGGCAGTTTTTTCCCAGCTGGACACCAGAGAAGCCAACAGTGTATGAGGTGGCTAGACCCAAGTTGTGACTAAGAGAAACCCTCCAATCAATCCTGTCCCAGAAGCACGGCTCTCCAGTACAACCTGAAGGTCATTGACCTGTTGAGTCCTGACCTAGGAGGGTCTGTTTTCCAGTTCTTCTGCCAACATGCTGTACCTCCCAGTGTGGAACATCCTGGAGGCAAATGGCTTCCATGCTTCTAACCTCACCTCTTGAGATGATCTGAGGTGTGCTGTTTCCTTCTCCTTGCTCCTGTACCACTTCCTGTGGGATGTCATGGGCAGTGGGGTCAGGGAGCCTGACTCTACACAGGCCATGGTGTTTTGTCACCCCTCAACACATGAGCAGAGCTCAGAACATCTATTTGACCAAAGCAGTCTCCTCTCATTTCTGAGTTTCTTTTAATAACACCACCATTTCATATCTCCACAGTGCCTTGGATGACCTCCTTTCTCAACTTCTATGGCACCTCTTGAGTTTGTCATCACCTTCCTGTTCTCACTGTCACTACCGTCAAGCATCTCCCTAGACTTTCTGACCTCATGCCTCTCCCCACCAACCTATCCTATAACGTTCTTAATAGGCAGTGGTTGCTGGGCATTCTCACAATGATAATTGTTGGCTCATGGAAGTAGTGTTTTGTGACTTTAAAAACACTTAGAGGATATTCAGTTTGGTTGTCCAAGCTCGAGGTTCTTGTTCAAGGTCAGAGCAGACCAGAAGACACATGCGTCTTCTGTCTTCACAGACAGAGTCTTTCTGTTGGAGCTACAGATAAGAGCCTCTCTCCTCCCATATTCTAGAAAACTGCCTGCTCTGTCCTATGGACCAAGACAGGAAAATCAAAGCCCTTGGCAAACACAACCCAGTGTTTCTATGATAAAAGGTAGAGGAAATGCCCCTGGTGTCAGAATGGGGGTCTTGGGCTCAGAGAGAACAAATGAGTCAGAGATATCTCTGAGAATGGGACCTGGAGAGCCCACAGCAGAACCAGCACTTGTGTTCAGTGAGAGCTGTCTCTCTCTCTACATTTTCCTCCTTCACACCCTTTAGCTGGAGGCTATCTGTTTGCTATTTATGCTTTCAAATGCTCACACACAGGTACAAAAGCACGGTCTAATTGATCGAACAGAATTTTAATGCATATGTAATCATATTAAATGATTAAAATAAATTAAATGGCTTTTTAATTTTTATACAAGGGTGCTAACTTTCTTAAGGCAATTAAATACCTTCTTATGATTTAGACATTTTCAACGTTTAGAAGCAGCAATGGTTTGCCCAAAATGATAAGCACAACTCTATTAGACTATTTCAAAAACAATTTTAAATTATTTTCTTTCATCCTTCTTTGGCCAGACTGTGGATGAGGAGTTGACAACTCACATTAAGTGACAAGAACAAACCGAAGAACCCACAAGTGTCTTTCCTCATGGCTAAGCAGTTATTAAGGGGGAGTTTAGAGGTTGTCTAAAGCTGTTGGAGCCAAGGGTCAAGGATAGAGAAACAAATGGCAAAACTGGAAAGGCAAACCGGACCAGACTGCCCCTAAGGGCTGAGCAACTTGTCACGGGAAAAAGAAGCGATCTGGAAGGCGGAGAGCGGAAGACAGCCGGATAAGAGGATGAGCCCTTGTAAAGCTGATGTCCTAGACTTTGGGGGTCTGGGGAGAGATAAGGGGTAGGAAACGTGGCTGCAGGAGCAGAGTGAGAGTCTGAGAGCAGGAAGGAATGGGGAAAGAGGATTTTTAAGAGAAGGTAGAATGTGTTAGGATCGTGCTCCTTCAGAGGCACGGCAGTAAAGGGTCAAGTTCCTTTTGCTTACTATAGTCCTTCTGAATGAGATTCTGGCCAAAGACTGGCCTTAAGATGAACAAGAGATGATGCCTTTATGCAGATTAAATTTACAAGATAAGAGTCAAATTAATTTGGGAAGACTGGTGTAGGCCTCCCTGCTCCCCCAGAGAACTTGTAATGGCTGATTCCCAGCTGAAACTTTGTTGTGGGGTGTGGAGGCAATTTGCTAGACAACGGCCAGTGTAAAAGTCTAAATTCACAGATACTTAGACTTGTAAAAAGTCCAAATGCATAGATTCTTGTGGACTAGAAGATCTTTCTTGTATTGCAAAGTTTCCTTCTAACCCATACATGACCAGACTTGTCTATGGGGTCATTTAAATTTCTTAATGCTTGTATTCCTCAGTATCTCTTCCTTCGAGTGATTTCTAAGAAGATATCAATTGATTCTGTCCCTCCCCATTGGCTTTCATCTTTTTAAGTAACGTCTTTCTTAAGCAAAAACACTTCACCTGTACAGGACCCAGGAGAGAAAACGTCCAAGAGAAGCTAATACCATCACCCAGACCATTCTTGAAGTCCAGGCAGGTTAGTTATACCGTGTTTGTGGAGCACTTTTTAGACCTCTGTTTCCTCTGACACTTGCTTGTCGGGTTTCTCAGGTATTCATCTTCAGGGGAAAAAATTAGAAGAAAAAAGATTGATACATGGTGCCCTGCTTGTGTTAAGAGTTTAAAGGATGGATCTTGGCAGAGTGGATGGATATTGGGTGGATGGTGAGTGGAGGAGTGGATGGATGTTGGGTGGTTGTTGGGTGGAGGAGGACATGGATGTTGGGTGGTTGTTGGGTGGAGGAGGACATGGATGTTGGGTTGATGTTGGGTACAGGAGTGGATGGATGTTGGGTGGTTGCTGGGTGGAGGAGTAGATGCATCCTTCCCTCCACAGCCAGCCCTGTGGTGGGACAAGGAGGGGAGATAGAGACACACTGGGCCCTAGAGCGTTCTGGCATTAAAGAGGACAGACAAGGAGGTAGACTGAATTCTAGGGTCTCTATAAAGCAGTCAGGCTTCTGGGCCAGACTTAGGAAGTAACTATGGGGACTGAACATTTAGTAGACTCTTCTGGAGGCCAGATGCCAAGTTCTGAGTCCTCTGTACCTATGAAAACTTTTTGTTCTCATAAGACGGACTGTATCTCTTGTCCAGTTGGTTTTTAATTCCTTCCCAGCACTCAGGTGACTGATACTTTTTCTGGTGTGTTTTCTTAGCCTATTTTCAGTAAAGGGGGAAGGCCCAGGACTAAGAGGGGATTGGACCAGTGGTGCTAATCTGCGTCCCAGGAACCCCAAGCTTCCTCCCAGCCCCTAGTGCCACCATTTCTGCATGGCCTGGGCTTTGGGTCCTGCAGCTCTCTCTGGGTCCCCCCACCCCTGCTCTGCAGCCCAGAGGTAGCCAGATAGCTAGCCTTTCCCCCACCTCCCTCCCCTGCAGGGCCTGGAACGGTCTCCCATGCCCAAGTTTGTGGTATCAATCACTGCATTTGTTGGAATGACGTGGGAATGGATCCTTTCAGGAAGAATGAATCCATCAATTATTCTTCATTCCAGTTATCAGCTTGGAGTAAATCTGCAAATATTATTCAAGGACCTTACCTATAAGAGCTGTATGAAACTCTAGACCCATTATAATTGTCTTCATTCTCAAAGTGGCTCGTGGTAGTTTAAAAGTGAAAAAGATCTGTTATGGGAGAGGGCATGGTGCCCCCCCTCCAAATTCATATGTTGAGGTCATAACCCGCAGGACCTCAGAATGTGACTGCATTCGGAGACAGGGTCATTAAACGGGCGATGAAGTTAAAATGAGGTCACTCGGGTGGCTCCAATCCACCGACGGGTGGCTTTAGTAGTGGAGGGGATGAGGGTGCACACACAGAGGACGGTCGCGTGAAGACATAGGGAGAAGAACGCTGTCTACAGGCCAAGGAGACGCTGACCCTGCTGACATCTTGCTGCTGGCCTTGCAGCCTCCAGGCCTGGGCGAAAATGACCCTTTTTAAGCGCCCCCAGTCTCTTGTACTTTATTACGGCAGCCCCGGCAAACAAATATAGGGTCTAAACCCCCAGCTGCAGGGGTAACTCCCCCCCAAAAAGGTGACTCAGATTTTCTAGTCATCCTTGGAGCAGGAAGGCAGGGGAGGGGCACGAGGCAGTGCAAAGAGGAAAGGAAGAGGGTCCACGCCCAGGAAAGTGACCCCGAGTCTCCCCGCAGAAGGACTGCAGCGGGACCCCACCTCTGACAGTTGAGAGCAAAACAGAAACCCCTACTGAGGAGACTAGGCTTGCATTTAGAAGGAGATGACACTCACTCCCCACACATCCCCGGAGTTACAACTCTAGGTGAAAATCCAAAAGAAAACCATCATAGCAAACGCAAAAATGCAAAACGCATCAAGAGTCTGAGCTCATTTTGCAAATGGGAAACCAGCAGGTCCAGCGTCGTAAGAGCCCCTCGCCACTCACAAGTCGGGAAGCAGGGGACAGGGGTAGGGCGGTCCCGATCTTGGACCCAGAAAGGCAACCGTGGCTTCTGGACTAGCTCCCTTCGAACCTAGCGGCAGCTTCCTGCTTTCCACTCCAATCACGCCCCCGTTCGTGCCTCTAAAAATGCAGGTAGCTGCTCTAAGGGCCCTTTTTGTACGAAAATGCTATGGTTTTGATTCATAATGATGATTCATAGTGAGTCAACAAGAAAAAGGCTAGATTATGTTCTGATGATTCCACTTAAGAAAACAGGCAAATAGGAACCCTGCAGTAGAGCCGTTTCCATCAGAGTTCAGAGAATTTGAGAACCACTTTGTTGTTTACAGAGGTAAGGTCCCGATCCCGGGCAGGAATTTTAGCGGGACCTCTTACTCCTATTGGTGCTCCATGGGGATGAACTGTGCGTGTCTCTGCAGCATTAAGAAGACTACGTAGCATGCGTTTTCAAGGTCAGGAATTTCCACGGGTTGAAACAGCACGTTATTTCAGTACGCATAACAGCGTGGAAAGTTGACATATCATAGCTAACCCTTTCCGGCTTTCTTTCCAAAGCGGGACTGTCCAAGTAAACAAAAACTGTGTATTTACAATGCAGTTAGCACCTTCCTTCTGAGGAAGTCAGTGGTTTCCAAATACCGAGAATTGGGAGATACTCTTATCTGTCTTTACATTATTTGAAAATTGTGATTATTTCAACATTCAAACCAGAGGATATGAAGATTGTATCTCTGTCTCTTGCCTCTTAGGTAAAAAATGCATTCATTTCTTCTTGTTTGTTTACCCCTCGAATAAGGTAAGAACAGGGTGGCAGGACCGGCAGGTGTCTGCCTGCTTGACGCCCGGTGTGGAGCGCAGGGCAGACAATGGAGCGTGTCGGAGAGAAACGTCGAAGGAAAGTCCCTCTCTGCTCAGGGCCTACTGGCTTCGCTTCCCATACCAGGACCTTTCTGGACTCCAGGTCCTTCTTTCATATATTTCATTGGTTCATTTTCATTCTAAGATAAGCATTTTAAAGAGAAAGAGAGGCACCTGGGGGGCTTAGTCGTTAAGTATCTGCCTTCAGCTCAGGTCATGATCCCAGGGTCCTGGGATGGAGCTCTGCATCAGGTTCCCTGTCAGCGGGAAGCCTGCTTCTCCCTTTCCCACTCCCCCTGCTTGTGTTCCCTCTCTCACTGTGTCTCTGTCAAATAAATAAATAAAATCTTTTAAAACAAAAAATAAAAATTTAAAAAATAAATAAAGAGAAAGAATAATTCTCTTAGTGTGGAGTGTGTGGAACATTTGAACCACACTGACTTCGCTCTGTGGTTTCCTGCAGTGACATGAAGTTCCCAGACCTCCTGTCGACAGAAGCCGATGCTGAGGCCCCTCCCTGCCCTGAAGACGACCCTCTGATCCTTCCTCCATGTCCTCACAGGAGAACATGAACACGTGCTTCCGTTGCCTTGTTCAACGCACGTTCGTGGGAGGCCTGCGGGGTTTAGGTCGATTCACAGAGTATTGGAGTTACAAGGAATTTTCAAAATAATTGGGACCAAGGCCTTCAGTTTGCAGCCAAAAAAACCAAGGCTCTGAGCCAAATGACTTGCCCAGTGTGGAGGTTATAGACTTGCAGGTGGGACTGGAATCCAGTCGCCTCGGTCCTGGCCTGAAACACTGGGGGTGACCTCTGTCTCTGCTGGCTGCGGTCCAGGAGTGGAGGGGAAAGTCACAGCGCTGCTCCTAGTGAGGAGGACCACCCCTCACCGCCCAGTCCCCACCCCCACAGAGCAAGCACTTCCCACAGCCCAGGGCTCAGAGGCTTGGCACAAGGACACAGCTTTGCATTTCTGCAGTGTGGCCAATACGCTTCTTCCTTTAGCCTGGGATTCTCCTCCAGCTCAGGGAGCCAGGATGGTCCACAGAACAGGAGACCGAAAGAGTCACTCCTTAGCTTTTGACTTTGTTTTCATTTTTTTATTGATAAGACACAACATAAAATTGTACACTTAGTTTTCAGCGGACAATTTATGGCATTACGTACATTCATGACGCGCAAACATCACCTCCATCCACGTCCAGAAATTTCCATCATCTCAAACCGAAACTCCGTCCCCATTAAAAGAGACCTGCCCTGTTTCCCTCCCCACTGCCCCTGGCAGTCTCTGTGATGCTGTCTGTGAACTTGTCTATTGCAGGTGCCTCATGTAAGTGGGATCACACAGGATTTGTCCTTTGCGTCTGGCTTAGTTCACTTAGCATTATGATTTCAAGGTCTGTCTGTGTTGTAGCACGTGTCAGATTTCATTCCTTTTTCCATAGTTTTTTTTTTTTTTTTTTCTTTTTAAAAGTGTTTAGCTGTCATGAAATACATGTAACATCAGGTTTGTCATCTTACTCATGCAGTGGGAAGTACGTTCATATTGTGCCGTAACCAATCCCCAGAACTCCCCTGGAACGGCGGAAAGTCCGTCCTTGTCAGACAACGCACCATCTCCCCGCACCCCCATCCTCTGGCTACACCATTCTACTTTATTTTTTTTTTTTAATTTCTCAGTATTCTAAGATTCTTTTTTTTTTTTAATTTAATTTTTTTGGTGTTCCAATTTTTTCTTAATTTAATTTCATTTTACCATTCTACTTTCCATTGCTATGGATGTGCCAATTCTAGGTACTGCCTGTAAGTGGAATCATGCAATCTTTGTCCTTTTGATTCCGACTTGCTTCACTTGACATAATGTTGTCAAGGTTAATTTTTGTAGTACCATGTATCAGAACATTCCTTGTTAAGGTTGAAAATATTTCATTGTATGAATGTACCACAGTTTGTTTATCTATCCAGCTATGGGTGGATATCTGAGTTGTTTCCACCTTTTAGCTACTATTAGTGATTCTGGCTTAGCTTTTGATATTCAGAATAAACCAAGGTAATGGTTGAAGGGAGTGAGGTTTAGAATTTCCGAAGCTCAGAGTTTATGCCACAAACAAGAGTTTAGTGAATTTGTTATAATGTAAAAGACTGTTTCCCTCCCTAGACTGGAGGTGGGGGTGGGGGGTGGGGGGTGTTAAAAAAGGGGGCTTACTGCCCAATGCATCAGTCACCAGGCAAGCCCTGACCAGGGACAGCAGAACCCCCACATCAAAGATGTGGACATCCAAGCATTGAGGAAATGAGAGCAAGCCTCATTTCTGGGGGTGGGGAGCCCTTCCAGATTTCCCCTAACTACAAGAACATGGGCCCTTAGAGTGGGGATGCTTGGGGGGCGGGGGCAGAGTAAGGCATCAGGAGCAAAGTCCTATGGGCTAGAACATGAGCGTCCATGTGTGACACCATCAAGGATTCTGTCAGGGTTCACAGGGGCCTGTGGAAAGGGTCTTCCCAAAGGACTATGGGCACCATGAGGCATGCTTTTTCTAATCGAGGCAGAGAAGCAACACTGAGGTTCAAGTTCAAAGAAGTATAAGCAGAAATGTGAATGTTCTTGATGTTCACAATGGTGATGTCATCCCTCTAGCTCCGACTCAGTCCCCTTTCTGCCTGTCATCAAAAGGAGGAAAGAATGTGCATAATTCAAGCCACAAAGAAATAGGCTCCCTTTTGACTTAAAGAGGGAAAGAAGAATTAGTCCCTCTCTGTCCTGAAAAGACAGGAGGGAAATGTCAGTGGATGGAAATGACAGTGAGCCACTCTGGAATTCTGGGAGACTGGACGTGGACCCCAGGCTCTGGTCCTGGAGGGACACTGACATTTATTCACCTGCATTGTGGTTTCCCATCTATAAAACGAGGAGCTGGGGTCAGAAGCTTCTCCTTGCCCCCGCCTGATTCAGCATGGAGAACTTCTTTGTAGATAAGCTCTCTGATTGCCTCTCTCCAAGTAGGGTGTTGGTCCCCTGACCAGCAGCATCTACCCCACCCGGGAACTTGTCAGAAAGACAACTTCTCAGGCCCCACCCAGATCTACTAAATGAGAAACCCTGGCACCAGGGTGGGGCCCAGAAGCTCTGTGGTTTGACCAGCCCTACCAGTGATCTGGGAGTGCCTCTGAGTTTGAGAACCACTGCTCTGATACAGATAGAAGGCTGTGTTGGTGGGCTCTGGTAGGGCCTCACCACTTCACCACCGGGAACGATGGTAAACATGAATAGCAGTTACTCGAGAATAACTAGACGCCAGGAGAAGCAGATTAGACTCATTTTATTTGGTAACCAGGCTGCACCAAAGGAAATAAATTTCCCCAGTTTTCAAATATGTAATGCCTTCCATTTATTTTAATGCAGTTAAATAATTTTTATTTTTTTAAAAGAACAGTGCTATAGATAACCAGACATCTCTAACTGATTAAATGCAAAAGACACAAAAAGTTTTCACAAGTAGATGACGTCCTATTATAATTAAGTTACAGAGAGATCATTCCAAATTATTTTACACAGGCCATGTCACTGAGTTCTTTTAGGGAGATAACCTGTAAAAACAAAACATGTTTAGATTTAAGTAGATAGATGATACACGTAGCCATAATGTTATAGGAGTAAATATTATTTTTTTTCCTTTAAAGACAAATGTAATCCCCCTAACAATTTGCAGGTATGTACATTCATCTTCTCTAGCTCATTTTCTAGTACAAAAAGGCTGACTAAGGTTTCCAGTCATGATATTCTTTGGATAGGAGACAAAGATGAGCTCTGTGTTATCAGCTGTGAAACAGAATGTTCTTCTGAGTTGCTGCCCTGGCTTGTTCTCAGAGTAAGAGAATGTTCTGTGTCTGGGGTGGTATTATACCCTGGGAAAATCACCTCACCCCCCACATCCAGGACAGTTTTTATATTTCAGTGTAGCAAAGGCCAAGCTTTGTGTTTGCTTTTGTTAGTTTTGTTTCCTTTTTAACTCTACAAAGTAAGCTTTGTTCAGGGGGCTTGTCACAACTGACCTATACCTCATTGCTTTCAAGTGAAGAAAGAACATCATGTTTTTTCCTGAATTAAGGTTCTTAATGGTAACAATCACATTTTAAAAGAATTGAAGGATTTAAGCGGTACCACTGCTGTCCCCCCACCCACCCACCCCTGCCAGGGGAAATAAAAGTACTCACAACTGGAGAAAGGCGAAGTACCCTGAAGTGTGTGGGCCTTTCCAGCCCTGGGATGGTCATGGCTGCCGCCTGGAGGAACTTCCTGCTTCCTGTGCTTCTGGGAAATGAGGCTCAGGGCATCAGGTGACCCTCAGTTCTTCCCTTGAAAGCCAGCCTCCCTGTCCTCATCAATGCACATCACATTCCCCTAATTTTATTCTACATCCGTACTCACGATTGTCTTTCCTGATGGGGGTGTCCAGGAACTTAAAACCCTACTGATTGTGTTCCTTCTAGGGCATCTTCAAGGTAGAAGGTGTCTACCTGAGCACAAGGGTGAAAATCATCCTGACCCCTTTCATCCATCCAGCACCAGTGAGCTCAGGATCTGCCTGTCAGGCCCCAGGAGGAGAAGGAAGAGCTCTCATCACACTCAGCCCTGCAGGATGGTCATGTAGCTGGGGGGTGGCAGTCCTGTCCACCACCCGGGACACAGGAAAGGTCTTCCCCAAGGATTCTGGGCATCATGAGGTATGCTTTCTTTAACTGAGACAGAGAAGCAACACTGAGGTTTAAGTTCAAAGAAATACAGCCATGTTTTTTCTAGCTCTCCCACCAGCCACCAGGTCCCAGAGTCAACTGTGGTCCCTGTGCTGTGGGAGAGCCACGAGTCACCTCCTCCTCCAGGACCCTGTCCCCTCGGGCTGTCTTCCTCCCACCTCATAATCTCTCTGTCCACTTCACTTGCTCCTTCTCTCTCTCTTGCCCAACCCCCCACTGGGGCAGCCCCATACTTCAGCCCCTAGCTCTCGGCCTTCCTGGCACTCAGTCCCCATGTAGCATTGTCACACTTTCTGAGGAGGAATAGAGCAGGCCCTGTTACATTAGAATTTCACACAAACAACTAATAACTTTGTAGTATAAATGTGTCCCCCTTATCACACAGTGCCAAATATTTACTTTACTTGATTGACAAGTAGATATCGCATGAAGCAGACTTAGGGTAAAAATTCTTTATCTGAATTCAAATTGAATTAGGTGTCCTGGGTTTTATCTGCCAACCTTAAAATGATCTCATCCAGTTTCGGGGCTTTTATGCCATCTAGATCCTGACTCCTCCTCAAATGCTTATCGCCAGCCTGGATCTCCCTTTCCTGGACTTCACACTCCTGCTGCCTACGCCCCATTGCCCCACGGATAATTAATGGATATCTCCACCTCAACACATCCAAAACAAGTCTCATCTTTACCCCGAATACTTGCTCTACTCACAGGCAATTTTGTTCTTATCTGCTTAGCCAAATCCCTGAACTTGGGATTCTTCTCTTTTCTCATGCTTTGGTCCCAGTGTCTCTTGCTGGATCCCTCCAAACACCCCCTACTCATCTTCTGCTTCGTCCTGGATCCCACACAGTTTTTTTTTCTTAACATACCAGCAAGATTCTTTGGAAACCTCAGTCACGTGGTGTCACTTTTCAGCCCATCCCCCCGCCAGGCTCCCCATGCCACTCGGCCTAAAAGCCCCAGGTCCTCATACCATCCTGCAAAACCCCCATAACCCAGTACCCTGGGTCCCCTCACACGGTATCTGCTCCTGCTGCCTCCTTGCTCCTCCAACAGGCCAGCATGTTCCAGACGCTTGGCTCTGGCATCCTTCCTCCCTCCTGGCATGCCCTTTGCTCAGATACCCCTTGGCTTGGAGAAGTCCTGCCCCTCCCCAAATCTTTGCTCAGATCTCACCTTCTCAGGGCCCCTGGGTGATTCAGTCAGTGAAGCGTCTGCCTTCAGCTCAGGTCACGATCCCAGGGTCCTGGGATCGAGTCCCACATTGGGCTCCCTGCTCAGAATGGAGCCTGTTTCTCCCTCTCCCTCTGCCCCTCCTCTGGCTCATGCTCTCTCTCACTCACTCTCTCTTTCAAATAAATACATGAATAAATAACCCTTCTCAGAGTGGCTACTGACCACCCTGGGCACCCCAGACACCCCTTTCCTGTCATTTGCCATTTTTCCAGGGACAGTAACTTCTACGGTACTATAACCAGACTCGTGAAATCATCATTCCTTTCCTGGCTCTTCCCACCTGAAAGGCCCCCAGCCCCCAGGAATCTTTGCTTGGTTCCCTCAAGTGCACCAGGCACCCAGAAGACAGCTGCCTCATGGTGGGCACGAATATTTGTGGGATGACTAAGGGAATGAAGCGCAGCCTGGGGGACCAGAGATGACCGCAGGAAACGCCACGTCGAGTTGGAGTCATTATTTCCCCAGGGCACAGTGGGTGGAACAGAAATTACTTGCAGAACATAAATCTCCCTTCGACTCCTTCCTTCCTACTCCTTTTCTGTCCCTTGAAATTAAATGCAGGCGGGCTCAACGCAGGAAGAGGTTGCCCTATTTCTCCAGCTGGGTGGAGTCCCAGGGAAGTGTGTCCACTCACCCCACAGCCACCGCGGCAGTTTCCAGAGATTAGCCTTCCCGAGGCCAATCATTAACCTGCTGGCCAGCAAAGGGCTGTTTGTTCCTGGGTGCGGTAGCTCGGTGTTCCTCTCGGAGGAGTTAACAGACCCAGACGGAGTCCCGTGACACCGATGGGATGAATGAATTTCACTGCCGCTGGGGCTAAAAGCACTATCACTTGGTTCTTCACAGTTATTTTCCTGGGTGACCTTGTCAATTTAAGTTCTGGAGAAGGGGCACCTGAGTGGCTCAGTCGGCGAAGCGTCTGCCTTCAGCTCAGGTCATGATCCCAGCGTTCTGGCATCGAGTCCCACATGGGGTTCCCTGCTCAGGAGAGAGTCGGCTTCCCCCTCTCTCTGCCCCTCTGCGCTGCCCCTGCTTGTGCGCTCGCTCTCGCTCTGCTCTCTCTCTCAAATAAATAAATAAAATCTTAAAAAAAAAAAAAGTTCTGGAGGGTCCTGAGAATGTCACTTTTGGGGGGTGACATACGAGAACTGATCCAAGTTGTTTGCTGAAGGGACTTATTCATCTTGAAAAAATAAGACACGAGGGAACCGGGTTGGGCCTTATCCCTGACCCCACTCTCTCCAGCATTCTCAGGACTCGCTGCCCTTGGCGAGCGTGTGACCCTGGGCAAGGGGACATGGTTTCAGGGCACAGGCTTCAAGCTAAGTGACTTGGATGAAGGTCCATCTCTACTTCCCTCTTGGGATGCTCTCAGCCCTCCTGAGCCTCAGTTTCTTTCTTTCTTTCTTTCTTTTCTTTTCTTTTTTTTTTTTTTTTTTTTTTATAAAATAGGGATTCTATGCCAAAGAGATATTGTTAAACACAAATGAAATATGAATGTAATTACTTAGCATAGTGCCTTGAATGTAACCAGCACAAGATAAACTGTAGTTATTTCCATGTGGGGAGGAATTAAGTGCCAGATGCTGGCTGCTGGGTTCAGAGAAAACAATTTAGTACTAAGTTTTCCCCAAAAAAGTGCAACTCATTTCCCGTAAGAGTGTGGTTTTGCTTCAATGAATATTTGAAAGTCAGGTAAGAGTTTACTTCTCTGTCCTGGCCAGACACTTCGCTGTTCCTATGGTGATAACATAGGAAGCCTGTAATCTTAAAACAACTCGTAAGTCAACTGTGTATATGTAACTGGTTCCTAGCAATATTTATCTATCGTGTCTCCAGAGAGTTGGTATTAAGTAGTGGAAGCATGATAAACTAGATTATTTTTCATTATACAGAAGACTAAACTATAAGATAGAGCCTTAAAATAAAAGAAAAAAAAAATGAAAATAGACCCCTATGGAAAAACACACACACAAAACAATTGCACAAAGATTCTCTGAGAAAATGCCAACTATTTCCGTTTCTACTGATCATATCAGGCCATATTACCTACAATATTCCTCCTGAAGCCCTTTTCACAAACCAAAGCAAGGCTCAGTTCCATCCTAGGTGAACTGAGCAAAAAGAAATTTACTTTCCTGTTAATATTGGGCTGGGAAAGCCTCAAATCCATTGTTTTTGAGAAGAGATCTAGAGTTTTTTCCTGGATACAAGTGGAGAAATTGGAGTGAAATTTTCTCCTTTCAGCTTTATTTATGGGAACAACATACATAACAGCGACAGTCCCCAGAGTGAATCCACCCATACAAGGTCGATCTGACCATTAAAACAAGAAATAGAACATCACCAGTATCTCTCCTTAACCTTTACCATTTGCTGCCCTCACACATCTCCAAAGGTAACCACACAGGCTTGTAACATATAACCCATGGGCTACTTCTCTAGGTTTTGAACTCATCAGTGGAATCAAAGAATGGGTTATCTCTGGAGTCTAGCTTCTTTGCGTCAAAATTTTATTTGTGATTTTTTTTTTAAAGATTTATTTTAGGGGCGCCTGGGTGGCTCAGTCATGAAGTGTCGGCTTTCGGCTCAGGTCTTGATCCCAGTGTCCTTGGATCGAGGCCCGCATCGGGCTCCCTGCTCAGTGGGGAGTTTGCTTCTCCCTCTGCTGCTCCCCCTGCTTGTGTTGCCTCTCTCTCTGTCAAATAAATAAAATGCTAAAAAAAAAAAAAAAAAAAAAAGCAGAGTTAAAAAAAACAATGATAATAAAATAAAGATTTATTTTAGGGGGGGAGGGGGAGAGGGAGAGGGAGAGAATCTCAGCCAGACTCCCTGGTGAGCATGGGGCCTGACTCCGGGCTCGATCTCAAGACCCTGAGATCATGACCTGAGCAGAAACCAAGAGTCAGTGGCTCAACCTACTATGCCACCCAAGCACCCCTGTGATATTTTGTTGTGTTGTTGCATTTACTTGCATTTCTATTGGGTGTATGCCTGAATGTAGAATTGCTAGGTCATGGGGGATGCATAAGTTCCACTTTATCAGGACACATTACGTGGCTATCCGAAGTGCCCCATCTCTTTCTCTGCCTGCAGGGGGTTGTTCCAAGTACCCCGTTGTCTCGGCAACGCCTGGTACATTTCATTTGGATGTTGGCTATTCTGAAGGACGGGGAGCAGTGAAGTTGGTCATCCTTTCGAATGTGTGTTGATGAGTTGGATACTCTCCTTTTGTGAAGTGCCTACTCAGATTTTTCACATTTTCTATGGGGTTGACTTTTTCTTCCTGATTTGAAGGATACTTTAATATATTGTAGATAAGGACCCTTAGTCATTCAAATAACGAAGATCTTCCCACTCTGGGTAGCTTGCCTTTTGACTCGTAATGCTGTATTTTGATGAGCAGAACTTCTGCCTTGTGGAGTGATCCAATTTGTCAGTCTTTTCCTGTATGGTTAATGCCTTTTGAATCCCATTTTCTTATCCCAAAGCCATGAAGATAGTTTTCTATTTTGTCTTCACGATGCCTTACTGCTTTATTTTTCACGTTGAAATCTGCAGTGCACCTGGGGATGACTTCTGTACGGTACGAGGAAGCAGTCAAGTTTTATTTTTTCTGTGTGGCTATCCAAATGACTCATGAACACTTTGTTTATTTGTTTGTTTGCTTGTTTGTTTTACTAAGTATTCCTCCCCAACTGTCCTATAGAGCCACCATCGTCATAAATCATAGGTCTATTTCTGGGCTTTCTGTTCTGTCCCGTTGGCCTGTTGTTTATGGCTGCACTGTCTTAATCAGGGTAGCTTTGTAATACACACCCATAGCTCTTGGATCTGAAACGGTGGGTCCCTCCGTCCTTGTTCTGCTGGGCCTTTTATGCTTCCATGCAAATGTTAGAATCAACTTACACAGCTGCTGGGTTTGAATGGATTGCATCGAAACAATAGATCAGTTTAGGGAAAATTTATACCTTGACTTGAATATTTGAGTTTGTGTCCATATTCTTCCATTGATTTAAATCTTCTTTAATTTCTCTTAGTAGAGCTTTATAGTTTCTTACCTAAAGGTCTTACACATCTTTCAGTAGATTCATTCTCAGGTATTTGAGTTTTTTGATGCTATTGTAAATATGTTCATTTTTTAAATTTCATTTTTTCCCCTAACTGTCCATTGGGGGTGTATGTTCAGGTGATGCAAAGCTGTGTGACAAACTTCCCCACGCTCAGTGCTGCGAAATCACCACCATTCTATTTTGCTCTTAGCATCTGGGACCACGAGAAGGACTTCCTTCTGCTCCAACATGTCCCAGGGCTCCGCTGAGAAGACTTGAACAACTGGCGGTGACTCACATGGCAAGGGCTTCTTTGTTCCTCTGAGGGCACTGGGGCTGGACTGACTCACAGCCTGGTTTCCTCTGGGACTGTCCACAGAAGCCCTTCATATGACCTCCCAGGTGCTTGGGTGTCTCACAGCTGAGCTGCTAGGATCTGAGAAAGGGGACACCGGGAGCTACCCTGCAGAGCCCAAGGATGTTGCAAGAGCCCAAGTATGTTGAGGAAGCTGCCCAGCCTTTTCTGCCTGAGCCCTGGAATTCCACAGCATCATTTCTATCACATTCTATCAGTTACGGTCCAGTCCGAGGGCCACCCAGATACAAGGGGAGGGGAAGGGAGCCGCAGCTCTGGATGAGGGAGTGGTAACCTATAGTGCAGAACAGCCTGTGGGATGGCATGGCGCACGTTGCCGGGAGCGTCTTTGGAAAATACAGTTTGTCACTGACGCCAGTGCAGGCACCTGTCAAAGTCACTTATTAATTCTAATAAATTATCCATAGGTCCTTTGGGAATTTTATTTATCGAAACATGTCATTGCAAGTAATGAATTTTATATCTTTTTCTCCAATCTTTATACTTTTTACTTCTTTCACCGTTTCTGGTTTCTTCGTGGTCCCACCCGTGATTCTGTCATGCAGTTGAACCTGCTTTCCCTCCAGTCCTGATAGGACTAGTTTGAAAAATGTTCTTAAACAACGACCCAGACAGTGCTAAGATGACAAAGACAGGGTGGGGCGGGGGAGTGGTGGATGGTAAGGGGGTGGTAAGGAAGGATACATCTTCTTCCTCAAGAGAAGCCGTAGCCTCCTCATGCATTTCCCCTCCTCTAGGTTCAACTATAGAATTGGCCTGCGAGCGTTGATTTCACAATTTCGCCAGGCGTTGGTTGTTAAGACATCCAGCCAGCTGCTCCAAGTCTGCCTCTCCTGACGGGCAAAATCCATTGCCTTGGGCCACGCGAGGGCCTCTGGGAGCCGGCTGGTGGCCCTTCCTGTGTCCTGCAGCTTCACCTGGACCAAAGACTCAAGTCCTCGAGACAGGGTTGTGTCGTGGCAGGGACATGGGTGGGTGTGGGGGATGGGGCAGGGAACGCTTCAGTCTCTCCCTCGGGCCCACATCTCTGAGCCCCACAGGGGAAGGAATGGAGAGTGTGCACCCCGCCTTGGGAAAAGCCATCCCCAACTCCAACAGGACCGATCTCCTCAGCCAGGCTCCTCCCCCACACCTGCTTTCTCCAGAAACATTCTTTCTATGTCCGTGTGCCCCAAACAAGAGCAGATTTATTTAATCAGGGGCAGGACAGGATGGCAATTTACTAATCATCTTAAACTGCTTACACCACACACAGCAGATGAACGCGAACTAAGACCTGAACTACGGAAGGACGGGCCAAGGGGTGGAGACCAGAATCGTGAACGGAAGCAGGTGACATGGCAGAGAGAACAGACCGAGAAATTACAGTTCATGGGCAAAGGCCAAACACCCAGCCCGAGGCACAAAGGGTCAAGGCTTAGGACTGGGTCTCACCGAAAAACACCCGCAAATGGTCAGGGTAAGTACAGCGAGCGCTTCACTTGCGAGGCACAAACATTAACATTGGTATTAAGACTGTGAAATCTGAGAAACATCGGGAAGAAATTAACAAATGATAGTGAGGGGTGACGAGTGGCAGCAGATTAATGGACGAGGTCACGTGTGAGCGAGTCACAAAACGGGCTTCTTCGGAGACTCTCTCTTAGCATCACCCCAAAGGAGAAAAGCTTCTTTGCGGTAATGGTGGGACACTACGGGAGGTCAAGAAGCGGGTCGTTGGGGTCAGACACACCTGGGAGGCAGTCCTGCCTTTGCTCACCCGCTGTGCAACCTTGAGGAAGGGGCGTCACCCAGCTCGGCTTCAGCTTCCTCATTGACAAAACAGTGACAGAGGGGTTTCCCACACCACGTGCTTACTGCCCAGTATGGAAGCAAGGAATGGTCCGCAGGAAAGGAAAGCAGGAAGCAGAATAGTTATGAAAACTGTTGTACACAGAGTAGGTAGATAATTCGGAAAGCAGTAAGAAGATAATTATGAAAATCCTGATGAGCAAATCCTTTAGGACATACGACATAAAAATACGATGGCATCTTCTAGATGATTCTAGACAAAATATGCACGCACGTGAGCAAGGACGGGAAAGAACACAGTGTCCATGAAAATGGGGAAGGTGATTTTAAGGGGAGTTGAAACTTTTCCTTAAATGTGTTTATTACACAAAGTTGGGAGAAGAGGTTTCCGCGGTCAGCTGTGAGGGGGACGCCGCGGCCACCTCCGCCAGCAGCGGGCAGGGGAGAGGAGAGGCTGCTCACAGGTGCCTCGGAGAAGAGAATCACCAGTACAGTGTGGGGAGGAGGCGGTGCCGCAGGAGGAGGGAGCCTCAAAGGGACTCTGAAATTACCCCCCACAAATGCAGGGGACCAGACGCGTGCGTGTGAGGCAGCACCGCGCAGCCCAGGCAGGGTTGGGGCCAGAGATCGCCAGGGGCCTTAGCTCATTTGGGATGCAGTGAACGTTTGTCCATGAAGATGTTCATCGGGTATGGGGTAAATGTGTCAGGGGCTAGGAGTGAGATGCCAACCAGAAGTAAAGGTCTGTAAGTCATCTTTGCTTTAATGAGTGGGTTGAGGCGAGGAGACAATAATGATTTTTTTTTTAATATTTTACTTATTTATTTGACAGAGAGAGAGACAACGAGAGAGGGAACACAAGCAGAGGGAGTGGGAGAGGGAGAAGCAGGCTCCTCACTGAGCAGGGAGCCTGATGGGGGGCCCGATTCCAGGACCCCAGGATCGTGACCTGAGGGGAAGGCAGATGCCTAACGACTGAGCCACCCAGGCTTCCCAAGAATGATCATTTTTTGAGGTTCTACACTACTTCAGGTGTTTCCCATCTACTGTCTCATTATGAATTTTAGGAATGAAGCTGGGGGTCTCAAAACTTACATGACGAAGTGGGATCCTTTGGGGCTCTTGGATCGCTCTGTCAGTGCAACACCTGACTCTTGATTTTGGTTCAGGTCGTGATCTCAGGGTCGTGAGATCGAGCCCTGCCATCTGCTTAATAGTCTTTCTTCCTCTCTTCTCTCTGGCCCTCCCTTCTCCCCACCCCCTAACTCTCCCTCTCTAAAAAATAAAATAAATAAAATAATAAAAAATAAAAAGAATCAGGAGACTTTGTTGCAAGTGACAAAGCTAACTTAATGAGGAAACTTATTCTACAGGGGACTGTGGTGGCACCCAAAGCCAGAGATGAGAGAGGGGGAAACCACATTCCTTATTTCCATTTTGCACAGGCTGCCGGGTAAGGAGCAAGCAGATGGGAAACTGGTGAGAGCAGAACAAGGAGACCCATGGAGACCATCTTCTTTTTTATAGCCTCTTGGAAATCAGTCACGAAGCTAAGTTTTGTTGAATTGGCCATGGCTTTGGCTTGCAACCAAGATAAAATGAGTGATCGTGGAGAAGAGATGTCACATGCTTTTTGCCAGCTTTGGTTCAGGACTCCAAGACTTTCTTCAGGTAAAATTGACTCTCTGTGTATAAACTCAAATGTATGGCGTATAGACAGACTTTTAATAACTACACTTAGAATAATGAACACGAGTTTAAGTAAAAATTCTCTTTTTAGCATTTTTATGCCAGTGGTATTTCTTTCAGACAGGCTTTTCATCTGAAAGCCTGGAGAAGACAGTGGAAAGAATTTTGAGGTGGAATCATTAAAAAGGGAGTCTTGGCTTTAGCTGCCTCTTGTTAGCTGTGTTTTCTATGTAACTCAGGTCAAGTGGACCCAGCCTTCCCAGACTCTGAAATGAGACTGTCTACGAAATGAGAGATGTGGACTAAAACAAGTACTTCTCGTCTTTGATGGGCAGATGACGGTCCCACCTATGCCATTAAGATGCAGTTTCTGATTCGCGAGGTCTGGGGTGGGGCCAGAGACTGCGTCCTGCCATGCTTCCAGGTGATGCCCGAACGAGGGTCCACAAGCACACTTGAATTAAGTTACCCTCGGAGGTGTCATTAGGCTACAAGCTTAAATGGTTGCCAGCTCCAGAAAAGCGTATGTCACAGTAACAATGAATACTTTATTTTTTAAAAATGAAAATGCTTGAGTTTTCTGTTTATAAAAGCAATTCATGCTTATCAATTTTTTTTAATCACACAATTTTTAAAATGCAAGTGTGGAGAATCATCCAGGGTTAAATGTACCACTCAAAATAGTGTGCTCTCTTTTCACTGGGTGGTGAAGAACACAGCGCTGAGTTCCAGTACTCCTTTGTATTACTTCGTCTCTTCAAATCAGATCATGAGGCTGGTAACTTTTTCAGTTTGCTGCCTGGCCACTCAGAGCTCACTGATTTGGACGGGGTTCCTCCTCTTGTGGTAGATTTGCCCCCCGATCATAGGATTTCCAGCTGCTTATTGCCCAGATCCAGGAAGAGGGAAATATTTTCTAATCATCCCTGCCGGATTGAATGGACCTGAAGATATCTAGAAGAAAAAAGAGATACCTGAATAGTGAGAATAATTTTTAAGAGACTTAAAACACAATTTCCATTTAAGATCATTAGAGCTGTTGGACATGGGGTCCTGCGTCCACGTTAATGTTTGGGGAATGACTCAGGATATAATCACCATTGATGGAGGAGGAAATCTTGCCTCATTCCTCGGCACTCTCCTTCGTAATAGTTAATGTTATTTGAATGTTTAGTGTTCACATTAAAGCTATTTGAATGTACTTAAAATGATTGCAATAATAACGAAGCCTTAAGAGCTTGCCGGTCATTACAGACAATATATGAGACATTTGCAAGACTCAATTAGAGTTGATTGAAATATACAACTATTAAACATCAGATTAAAGATTCCAAACATCAAATTGACTTTGCTATTTACACATTTTTCTTTGTCTACTTGGAACCGCCACAACTCCTAATTTAACAGTGAGGTAATTATAATTGTAAATCTATGATATGTTCATATTTTATAATTTGAGGAAATTTTCAAAGTGTTTATATATTTATATGGATTTACTTATATTTGTAATCATAATACCAGGCAAACAAAATAAAGCAAAAGTGTCAGCGTTCAGCTAACAAGGTGTTAAGAGAACAGGCTGTTTGGAATACTCATTAATAACTCAACCGTGTAGTTTGGCTGTTAAATATACAGTATGTAAGTTAGCATTTTAGATAAATGATCTTCATCATCTTAAGTACCAAAATTTAGGTTAAAAAACACTTTTCTGAAACACATAGCATTTCCTCTTTAACAGAGCATTCTGAAATACTTTAATCTTTGGGCTACAATACGTGAAATTATCATCAATTATCCTTTGCTTCTGTTCTAAGTTGTCAATTCTTATGATAATTATTAAGACTAATAAGAATAGTCTTGTTCTAACACTATGGCTTTGGAAACCTTGAATCATTGGGTTTTTACTCATAATCATTTTCTTCTAAAAAAGTTATAAATATTCATTGTTGACATTTTTCAAAAAGCAATAAAATATAAAGAAACAATAATAATCACCCTAAACCTCACAGTTTGAGAAATAATCATTAACAGTTTAATGACTTTTTTGTACACCCCATGAGCCTCCACAGACTTGACAAGTAACCACATACTGAACAGAAATTTGTTCTCCACAATTCAGGAGGCCAGGAGTCTGAAACAAAAGTGGCAGTAGAGTTAGTTCCTTCTAGAGGCTTGAGGGAGAATCTGTCCCACGTCTTTCTCCCAGCTTCTAGCTTTCTCCCAGCTTCTAGCAGTTGCTCAAACACAAGCCTTGGCATTCACTGCCTTGCAGCCACACTGCTCCAAGCTCTGCCTCCAAGCCATCCCGTGACCTCATTCTCTGGGTATCTTTCTCTCCTTCCTCACCTCTTCTTACAGGAACACCAGTCCTTGGATTTAGGGCTTGTCCTAATCCGGTATGAGCTCATCTTGACTAATTACATTCTCAAAGACCCTGTTTCCAAATAAAATCACCTTCTGAGGTTCCAGATGGACATGAATTTGGGGGGGGGGGCACTATCTGATCCATTATAGGCCATGCAATAGATATTTGTGTAATTATAAAGAAGAGTTTATGTTTTATATATAGCTTAGTTCCCTCTTCACTTAACATGGTGAGAAAGTTTCCTCATGTCTCTCAAATGCAGCATTTTGAATTTAGGTAGTATGTTCTAGTACATGAATGTCACATCATTTATGTCCCTAACATGCTACTTCAGACATTCAAATGGTTCCCAGTCTTCACTATCATAAATGGCTCTGATGGATCTACATGTGTCTAAATCTTTGAGGTCATTTCTGCTTATTTCCTTAGCATAAATTCCTGTGAGTTTAATTATTGGATAAAGAATCTGACAATTTTAAAGGCTCATGATAGATCTTGTTTATTGAATTCCAAAGAGAATGTACCAACTCACTGTCACCAGCGAGAGGAGAGAGCCCATCGTATGGCATCCTCTTCCCTTGTAGGGCAATTTTGTGAATGCTTGACAAGTGGAAAGGCTAAGAAATGACAGCACTTCTTGTATTTTCTTGTGAGTTGCGTATTTGTCGTTGTTGATGGTTCTTGGCTATTTGTGTATCTTTTTTTGGTCTGTTATAATTTATATCTTTTATGTCCTTTTATTTGTTTGTTTGTTTAAAGTAGGTTCCACGCCCAGCATGGAGCCCCGCCTGGGGTTTGAACTTGCAAAGCTGAGATGGAGACCTGAGCTGAGATCAAGAGTGAGACATTTAACCAACTGAGCCACCCAGGCGTCCCAGTTTATGCCTTTTTAAGTTTCTCCACTGATCAGCATTAATTTCTTACGGCCTTGCTGATTGAACTTGGCCTCTTGCTCTCACCCCTTACGTTTGCAGTGCCCTAAGAATCCTCAAGCAGACTTTCTGCTGAGCATGGACCTGGACTCAGGGCTCCACCCCAGGACCCTGAGATCAAGACCTGAGCCAAAATCAAGAGTTGCTGCTTAACGGACTAAACCACGCAGGTGCCCCGAAATAAATGGGTTTGAAAACATAATTTGAAACGTTATGAGACCTCTTTAAAATTGCATTGGCTGTAAGAAAGCTCTTGCAAACATCTTTTATAAGCATTTCTCTATGGCCAAATTAATTTTCACATGGATATTAAAATAAACCATTTTCACAAATGGGTTTTCTCCTCCATCTGCTTTCAGACTCCTTTGTAATGTCTTTGATGCCCTTCATCCTCTGCCTCAACCACGACCCATCTCCCTCCCGCCCACCACACACCATCAACACCCCACACACCCTATAGGACCCAGGCCAAACCCCCTTTCCTCAATCATGAATGCCCTCTCCCTCCGCCGCCACCGTAACTGAAAAACTTTTCCATCTTCTCTGTTCTCAGGGCATACTGCTTTGTTTTGCTTTTAGCAATTGGTAGGTCTGAGTAATTCTGCAGTGTGGTCTCGTTATACATGAGCATTTGAGTTTTCCCTGTCGATCATAAACATCCAAAGACTGGGAATGAACGGGAGAGTCATACCTAAAAACTCAAATGTTATTGGCGACTAGGGTTCCAACGGTGAACATTTGAAGGGCATACCTTTTCACTATTTGGAGGTTGAAATAATGTTGTGGGAAGGTTAGAGACCTGGCATTTCTGGAGTCTGAACAGCCCGCCCTCTTTTAAAGTTGGGATGACACTGTTTCCTCATCAAGGTCTGCCCAGACCCTCTCCAACACACTACATGTAAATGCCACGCGCACGTGCACACCCGAGTGTGCCTGAGTGTGCCTGTGTGTGTGTGTGTGTGTGTGTGCGCGCGCGCGTCCGATTGGGAGCCTGTGTGCAGGGGTGATCGATCCTGGGGGGCTGCTCTGCAGGGAGAGACTACATGGACCTCAGAGCTTCTTTCTGCCGGTTCTTAACGTCTCTCCGATCCCTTGAGTCTTCAGCATTATTTCCTTGAAGGTGCTCCGGGGCTCTCCTGGGTGGAGAGCCGCCTCCTTCCCAGCACAGCGCGGCGGCCAGAGGTGAGGGGGGGATTGCAGAGTGCGGGCATCGTCCAAAACAAAGCGGTCGCAGACTTGCTGAATTAAAACCGAGCCAGCTGAGGACGATTTCCAGGTCGCCGCGCAGCCGGGGCCTGAGTCCGTCCGCGCGGAGGCTGGGGAAGCCATTTGGGCCCGGGGATGCAACAGGATTTGGGGAGCAGCGGGCAGGAAGAGAAAGGGCCACCTAGCGGGCTTTGTTTCTGGTTCGGGCAGGTTCCCGAGCCACAGATTGCAAACGCGGAGCCAGCCGGAGCCCTTCCTCGCACTAATTGGAAGGGGAAGGCAGTGACTCATGTTACACCAGCCCGTATCTTCCCTCCCCGCAACTGCTAAATTGTAGCTTTAAAAGGAAGTGACATGGGGTGGGGAGAGACGTCAGCTGAGGACCACTTTTTTTTTTTTTCTCCCCTGAAGGGTCCACCCCATGGGTGGAGTCTCGCTTTTTCTTTCCAGTGTTGGCTGACTTACAGCTCCTATAAACTAGTGGCAATTTCTGCACCCCAGCCTGCTCCCTTTCAGTTTCTGATTTCTAAGCCCATGTGCCAGGGGCCGCCAGAAAGGAGGTATGTGCTGTTCGTGCTGTTTGCAGGCGCCTTCACCTCTGGGCGCGGCGGATGTCTGTGTCTCTTTCTGTCTCCCTGCTCTCCTCTCCTCGGCTGGACCTCACTAAACCTCTGGAAGGGGTAGGTACGGAGCGAGGCCGAGTGGAAGGTGAAGGAAGTGAGGCGACCGTGGGGACGTGGAGGGCGCAGAGCCCGAGAGGCAGAGGGGTTCGCGCCCTTTCTTTGTGCTCCGCGGGGCCAGCGTGCCTTTCCCTGTTGTGATTTCGAGCTGCTGTTCGGGGCCGAGTCTCCCCCCTCCCCCCCACCCCACCCCTGCGGCCCCCTCCCCTCGGGGGAGAGCGTTTTCGCTGCCATAGAAGAAGCCGGGGAGAAGGGTTCCCGTTACAGATCGGTCTCCTGTGTCATGCAACACGTTCTTCCGTCCCTGGCGTTTCTATGGCAACCACAAAAATAATACTACACAAAAGGCAGCCCCGATAGAAATTGATTTATTTGTATTTCGGTCGGAGCCTGCTGCTCTCCGGCTGCCGGGCGCCCGGGCTTTGCTGAAACCCGGCGTGGCTGTGCGGCGACCCCTCGTCACTTTCATTTTGGTTTTTCCCTCTGGCAGGAGGGCTGGGGGAGGGGTGTTGTCAAGGCAACGGGCATTTGTAATTACCTCTTTATTTACTTAATTTTTGGCCTCTGAATGTCTCCGTCCTCTCGAGGAATTAGAGAAGGAATGATTCGGTGTTTGCGCGAGTCCTCAATTCTGGTCTGTTTTAGAAAACCAGGACAGTTCTCTAGATGCGATTTGAATGCTGTAAGCAGACTAAGCCGGGCGGAGCACTCACTTAAGAGCTGAGATCCTTGAAAAAAGTTTCAGAGGATGTCTGGCCCTCGGCACTGATAGACGCATGGTTATCTGCCTCACAGGTTTGCCTCGTGGTCTAAATATTCAAGAGGGTTCTTTGCTCTAGCAGGCACTTACTGGGCACAAAAATCTAAGTTCAACAAGTATGAGTGAGTAACCAAAGGTAACCAACAGCAGGATTCTCGGTGGCTTGTGCGTCGCGCTCAGATACGGTCCCCTATGCGACCGGCTCTCGGGAAGGGGAGGGTCTGTAGACCTTCTCTTTTACAAAATTAGGAAACCATTAACCCAGCTGTGATTATTCCTCAAGTGTCTGCAGTTAGGAAAGAGTATCCTGAGAAGGAGTGTGTGTGTGTGTGTGTGTGTGTGTGTGTGGGCAGGGACAATAGTGACAAGTCAAAGTCCTAAGTTAAAAGTGCCCAATCTTACTTTCCTCTGTGGGGAGAGAAAGAATTGGTTTTCAGGAAGAATATACAGCATGAGAGAAGAGTACCATCTACCCAGGAAGGAGCAAAGTGAAACAGGATTGGAATCCGTGACACATCTGCTAGAAAGACACACTCCCGATGGGCCTGTTAACAGGTTGGAGTCGAACCGAGGCTTTTATTCAGTGTATCTGAGGAAATATTTAATAATGGACACCATTGCCCTGATTCGGGCTCCCGAGTTACAAATGAGCCTTTATGAGACAGATCGATAGTCATCTCAGCTCGATTCTTAAAATTCTCTCTAATTTTGAATAAAGATTTGTGAAGGTCGCTCAGCCCTCGTAGTGCCTTCCTGCTACTGGAGCCAAAAGCATTACTTAGAAACCTCAGAGTCACCCCTCAGCATGGAAACGGGAAGAAAGGGTGGTTTTAATGAGGTTCTGGGCAGAGATCCTTACCTAAACATGTTATTATCTAGGACTTACCAAACTTACTACAGTGCAAGAGATCTCAAGTATTACAGATAGCAAGCTTATCTGAAGAAGGGGACTGCCCAGCATGGCAGGAGACTACCTGGAACCGCACAGAGCTAAAGCCCAGAGAACTAGTTCAAGGAGATAAAGTGTAGAGAAGGGTCCTTAAAAAGCATATGACTCTCGCTTTGAAAACGCATTGCCAGTACACATGGCATTGTCGGCTTTCATGAACAGTAGGCTTTCGATGTTTGCAAAGAGCTCGGAAAGCAGTCTTACTAACTTACTGTTTTTCTGGCTTGAAAAGGGTCCTCGAGGTTGTAGATTTACCCCATGACCCTGCAGAGCAGGTGGCCAGTGTGGAGGTCCAAGTGTGGGGTGGAGTTCCTAGACTTCGCAATTTCAGAACAAAAAAGCCTTATGGAATGGCGTTCAAGGGGCAAGACCGGTTTGGAAGCGCGGCCGGAGATCAACGAATAAATGCTGCCCTGTCCGTGGACCCTGAGTGGAGCTTAAGAACATAATCGGCAGCCTTGACGTGGGGAAGGTCAATGGAGCTAGAGACACAAGGCAAATTCAGGGTCCCAGGAAGGAGGCTAAGTAGATGTGACGCCAAAGAAGGGACTTGTGAAGGTGGAGTCAGTTGCCGTGGGGCTGGGACCTCACGGTCTGCCGGGCTCTGGATTGGGTCCCCAGGTTGAAGAGCCACCAAACCGGGGTGATGACAGGTGCTGGAGAGCAGGAGGCCCGGCAGGAAGGAGACTCCCGGGAGAGCAGACGCCGTGGGTCTGAGAAGAACAGGACCGGGACGAGGGCATAACTGTTGGGAGGGGAAGAGATGGACAAATCAAAGGGGAGAAGGCAGAGTTGTCCCAGCTAACGGGGGTGGGGGCTGACAGACGGAGCAGGGTCCGCTCTTGTCCGAAGTGGGAAGAAATGTGTCTTTAGTGTGGAAATAGGGCCGGTGTACTCCGTGCTGGTGAATATAGATTCGGGGACAGAATTTTGTTTAAACCAGAAGAAGAAAGAAGTGGTGAGTTGGTGGTAGAATCCTACCCTATCCAGTCGTCTTTGAGGGGAAGGCCAAACTTCCGATTTAAATCAGACCTCAAACAAGTAAGAAATCCAGGAGAGGGAGCCCCACCTGCCCCTACAACATCATCCTGATGATACCTACCATCGCCATCACTTTGAGTTACGGCTGCTCAGATGAACATGTGGCCAGTTTATGACATTTTGTGCAATCTGCTCTATTCTCAAAAGGAGGTCTAACTGGTATGTGAAGCCTGCAGTCACAGTTCTAAATGGTTTTTGAGGCTTATGTGTTCTGGGAAACCTATGTGATCAAGCCTGGCTTAATAATCACCCAACACCACCCAGAGCCTGGGCAACTCGAATTCCATAGACTTTGTCCAAGACAGAATCCGTTTGGAAAGCAAGTGTTAGGACAATGAAATTTGGCTTCCTGGTATGGACGAGGGACAGCCACAGCTAAGGTCGTGGAAAGCAAGCTCACATCAGGAACTCATTATTTTAACAACATTCATTGTATCTTGTAATCTTTTAAAGGTATTCATTGTATCATTGTATTGCTGTGTTCTTGTATCTGCCAAGGGCCATGGACACAACTAGAGCAAAACTGGCAAACAGAGTAAATGGCTACAGTTTTCAAATGTCTAAAGGGTTTTTAGGGAGATGCTTCTAATGATGGAGTAAGAAGAAAGAGTGTAAAAGCAATTTTTAGTGAACATTATCATGGAACGATCTATCTAACCTGTCTCCTCTATTTTCCAAGATGTACTCTTGCCCCACCAAAGATTTCCTACCTGTTTTTGATTTTGTCTTCACTTTGTTATTCTAGTCTGGTTTGTTCTACTTTGTCCTGTGATCCCAAATCCTACTTTCCAGTCACCCTTCATTCATTCACATATGTACGCGCTTACATCATCCATCTCTTTGTTCATTCACTTAAATGATATTGACTGTCCTGTGTCGGGCACTATAAATGACGGATATAGCAATAAATAGGAAACCAGTTCTTTCCTAAAGAAGCCGAGGAACAAACAGGGAGACAAATGTGGACAAATGTCCCTCAAACCGGGGACAGTTATTTTTGAGAGAGGCATTTCTTGGCTAATGGCCCTGCATGCTTCTTTCATTGAACAATTTTATATATAGATTGTGCTGGGCGGAGAAGGAAAGAGTGGTTAGTTGTTTGACCATGGTCCATTTTATGACTTTCTTGTATCTTTCGCACTGGTTGAGTTTATGGCTGGTGTCAGGACATGTTTGTCGATTAATGAGACGGGAAGAGGTGGGATTTCTCACCTTGGAGCTATAGGGAAGAGAGTCCAGAAGACTTACCCGTTGTCTTTCTGGAAACATAACTTGAGCCTTAATCTCTCAAAGTTCCCTCATAGCGACTTACTTATCGACTTCCATGGGACCGTAGCTCCCTCAAGATGGAGCAGCATTTTTCTTTTTTCTTTTTAGATTTTATTTATTTATTTGACAGAGAGAGATCACAAGTCGGCAGAGAGGCAGGCAGAGAGAGAGAGGAGGAAGCAGGCTCCCCGCTGAGCAGAGAGCCCGATGCGGGACTCGATCCCAGGACCCTGAGATCATGACCTGAGCCGAAGGCAGGGGCCTAACCCACTGAGCCACCCAGGCGTCCCTGGAGTAGCATTTTTAAAAGAGAAACTCCCACTGTCCTCAAAATTACATGCCCATGGGTTTGCTAGACAGCCTCTTGTCATTTAGAGCTAGATTTCCCATCGTGCATTGCAAGTCCTTGTCTTCTTATGACAAAGCCAAGTAGGTTTCAACGCCTCAAATCGAAATAGCCAAAATAAAGAATGTTAAAACCTCGTTGGAGTATTTATCCTCTTCGTATTTCCTGATGTCGTGATGCTCTGCTCTCACTTGATTTCTGCCTTCAGCATGGAAATCATATGGCCAATATCTCCAAGTTCCCCCCCCCGCTGCTTGTCTGAGCTTCAGAGAAAACATTTAGCAAGTCCCCCTTCTTGTTCGGTAGTTTGATCTCTGATGAGGTCAGCTTCTCCTCCCAGCAGGAAGCCGTTCCAGATAACTCTGGCTGGCACACATCTCTCCCTTCCGAATTTGGGTTATACTGAGCCGCTATACCATGGGTATTTCTATGATGTTGGCTCCTCTAGGAAAAGAGGTACATTTTGGGCTTCATGGGAGTCTGAAGCTGACCCCTGAAGTTCCTGCAGAAGGTCAGTCCTCGGGCTGGGGGGATGGCAGGTCACCTGCAGAAGCCATCGGAGATGCTCAGGGGAACACAGCCAATTTGTAGGTCCTCTGAGAATGGTAACAGCCCTCTTTAACGAGCACTTCCGTGTGCTCCTCTAGTCCAGAGACCTCCCATCTCAATTCACATTAGCCTCATAACAAATCAGGCAGGTAGAACTATTACCACTTTTCATTTTATGGATGCAGAAAGTAAGGATTAGTGAGTTATTCACCTGTTTCCTACTAAGGAGCAGAGGTGAGATTTGAACCAAGACTGCTCAGCGGTGTACCACTGCGCCCTCCATGCCACTGGTGCTGTATTCGTCCGTCTGTGCCCAGGGCCAGCACGGTGCCACGGACTGAGCGGACGTGCGGCCCTCATTCCTGACCTCCTGATCGGATCTCTACTACGCAGACCTTCCCCGGTATCCCTTTCAACCTAGTGTTTGGGAGCTGCAGAAAGACTGGAAGGTCTCAGTAGGGGTTTGAACCTGGGGAACAGCTGGGAGCAGAGCCTGGAAGACCAGCTGCTGTGGTTTTTCAGGGAGCTTGGTTGTTCCGGTTTAGCCAGAGAGGGGGTCTGGTGGGGAAGGGCTAGGACCCTGTGGTTCAGAGCTGAATGACCGCGCAGGACATAACATCAAATTAAATATGAACTGTTCTCAAAACGAGTTGCTTTTAAGATTCATCTGTTTGTTTGCCAGAGAGAGAGAGCAAGAGCTGGAGGGGCAGAGGGAGAGGGAGAGAGCATCTTAAGCCCACATTGCACTGAGCGAGGTGTGGGGCTTGATCTCATGATCCTGAGATCCTGCCCTGAGCCAAAACCAAGAGTCAGATGCTTAACCAACGGGGCCACCCAGGTGCCCCTCAAAACGAATTTTTAGCCACGGACTGAGCCCTGCTGAGCACTTGCTCTGGAGGTCAACTGTGCTGGCGGCTTGAATGGCTCGGACGGCCGTTAGTGGAGAGGTAGACTTGCTTTTCTGTTGTTGCTTGTCCACAAATCTATCCTCGCCTGTAAAGGCCGAGTTTGATCTGGAAAGACCCTGCCTGTGCTTCTCTCGGGCAAGCTGTGAACCGAGCACGGGCGAAATGAATGGACTGGGAGCAAAATCTGGTCTTTTCCCCATCTCCGTCGGCCCCCTCGTGAGCTGTCACCTCGCTGTGGGCAAGGGTTGACCCGGGCTGATGACATTTTCGAGAGCCTGTGCATCCCAGGCGCTTCGTCCCACGATGCCGCGGCCATCACACACCATCAGCGCCATCTGCGCCTTCCTCCTGGGCCCAGCTCTGGGCCCCTTTTTTCTCTCTTCTGCTCTCTGAGGAAGGGCAGGTTGCACAGACCTAAGGTGGTGAGCAGCTTCCTTCCCCAGACGTGCACCACCTTTTGTGCCTACCTCCCAACCTCTGGCCTCTGTTTTCATGACATTCGTCCTCCACCCCATCACCGTCCTTCATGAAGCGTCACTTCAGCCACTGTGACCTTAAATGGCAGTTTGCTCTTTCTGGTTCGATCCTAAGGACGGCCTGGGTGCTTATTGGTGGCGGGGGCTTCCCAACTGCACCATTACTAGCACGGAACGGAGCGGAGTACCTGGCACGGAACGGGTGATGAGCCTCTGGAAAGGTGGGACAGGGAGCCAGGGGTCAGATTTGCCTCATCTGAGCCCCACCCCCACCCCGGCCAGGTCCTCCCAGGCTGACATTCCTTAGGACACATTCTTGATCTGGGCGCTGTTGACATTTGGGGCCAAGTAATGCTTTGTTGTGGGGCCCTGCTGGGCCCTGCAGGGTGTTTGCCCATATCTCTGAGTCTATCAGTGGAAAGCGCCCCCCCCCCCCAACCCCTCACGCCGGGAGTGACAGCCAGAAGCATTTTGGACATTGCCAGACGTCCCCTGGTGGGGCAGATACCTGCCCTTGAGAACTTGGGGGAACTCTGGACATCTGACCTTCAGAAACCGGGTCAGCGGGCTCCAGGGTCCAAGCAAGCACATCTCTCCGGACTGACTTGCACTCACCAGGTTCACAAGGACCGCCCCACCAAAGGGGCAATTTGTTCATTTAAACTGACAACTAAGAAAATTAATGAGGGGCAGACGTGTAACCATGAAGTACTCCAATCTGGCCCAGTCCAAGGCCTTCTGCTCCTGTGGTCCCAGCCCCTCTCAGCCTGGGGGGCCTCAACTCCCCAGCGGGCAGGGCAACCCCCTGGGCAGGTTGGATTAACATATCTCCAGAAAGAATTGGGAGAGTGCTTCCTTTAACCGGCTTCTGGTCTGGCTGCAGGGATTCCTGATTCATTCCAGTTTCAGAGCCAACCAGGGAGCTCCACACCCCAGTCTCACTGGTTATTTATTTGCCTCTTAACACCCTCCCCTCCCAACTGTGAAGGCATTTCAAGTCTCCCCTGCCTTCTCACTTAGGCCAGAGGGCCCTTTCCCAGCCTGTGCTGAACCGGCCCCTGCTTCAGGTAAGGCCCTGGCTCCCGGCACTGGGCCCCTCTCCCTTCCTTTGTCACCCTTTCAGGACCCAAAAGATGGGCTTGGGGAGGGAGGGTGGTCACGGCGCGTGAGTCTGCTGTTCCAGACTTACATGCAACTCCAGAGCCCTCTAGGGCATTTCTTACCGAACCTTCCGCGGGCCAAGCGCTGTGGGTACAAACATCAACCCGACAGGAGGGCTGCCTACAGGATAAGACAGGAATTTAAAAAATAGTGCATATACTCGCATGATGCATCCTTTCCCACCACTTCCCTGGACCTTCTTTCAGGGTTAAAGGACCTTCCGTAGCTTCACATAAATGAGCAGAGATTCTACCCTCAACCCCAGCATCGTGTGGAAATTTAAGAAGCTGCTTAAGACCCAGTGATACAATGAAAGTATTGTGGTGTCACTGAATTCCTCCTTTGGCCTCCATTTCTGGTGGGAGACTGGGGTTCAAGTTTAAGTAGGGGAGACAGGGAGGGAGGACCGCAGAGATATTTTAAATGTGCCTGATTGTTTTAATTATTTATATTGGGTCCAATTTTAGCCAAATTGGGACTTCATCCCTCCCACCCCGCTCCTTCTGTCCGCTCAAATGACTGAACTGTGATTTGTCTTTAAGACAGTCTGGTCTTAACAGCTTTGCTCTGGCTTGGCTCCCCAGAGAAGATGTGCCTTTCTGGAACATGTGCTCTGCCAGGCTGGGATCTCGTTGTGTCCTTTGGGTGTTGGGCAAGCAGTGAGCTGCAGTTTCCTAAGAATGGGTACACCATGTGACTCGACCCTGCCTGCCTCTCTGGGCGGGGAGAGGACTAGCAGACTGGCCATCAAGGTGGCCTTCTATTATCAAAGGCCACAGGAGCATTGCATTAGCCAGAATCTGGAGATGGCCAGAGTTTTCTAGAAACTTTCTGCTGGGCCACAGAGACAGGGGCCTTTTCAGGGGCTATGAGAAGCAGCATGGCAGAAGGGAGGACCAGTGTAGGCTGGCAAAGCCTGGGTTGGGTCCCCAACCCTGTCCACCTGCTTACTTTCTGTGGGACCCTGGCCTCCTTGAGATCAGGGGCTGTGTCTGGGTCTGCACTGGCCCCCACACCGGGAGGTAGCCGTGCATGGCCTTTCTGTCCTCACTTCCCAAACGGGTCGGGGAGGAGGCTGGGGGAGAGGCCAACATCTTCAACCACCGGCATGGTGGGGCCGTTTTGGGGGTGTGTGAACACATGTGCAGAGCCGCAGGATAAATCGGGCCCATGTCACCCAAGCGTCTGTTCTGCCAAAAGATCCAAGATATATTTTAATTAAAAAAAAAAAATGAACGTGAATATGCCATGTTATAACACAAAACATTTACATGAACTTTGAGGGCAAAACACGCTTGGACGGTAGGCCATCCCTTCAGATTCTTCAGGTAGCTTCCTCGGCTGACGGGAACATCCCCGCGGAAAGTTTGTAGAGGAAAATGGAG